>NW_021605262.1:3393164-3408078 GCF_004785775.1 Grammomys surdaster | reverse complement strand
GACCACCCGCCTGCTCTTCTGACCACCCGCCTGCTCTTCTGACCACCAGCCTGCTCTTCTGACCACCCACCTGCTCTTCTGACCACCCACCTGCTCTTCTGACCACTCACATATTCTTCTGACCACCCACCTGCTCTTCTGACCATTCACCTATTCTTCTGATCACCCACCTGCTCTTCTGACCACTCACCTATTCTTCTGACTACACATTTGCTCTTTTGACCACCCACCTGCTCTTCTGACCACCCAGTTGCTCATCCAATCACCTGTTGGCTCAACTGATCAGGCACCTGCATATCCCTTTGTCACTGAGGAGCAAAGTTGAAATGGCACCCAGGTAGGAAGGAATACTAACTGATCTGAGTCCTCATCGATGTGGCTGCTTGTCGTGTTTCCCACAGAGTCATGTGCCTACAGGTGCTTATTCTCAGGTACTTTAATAAGTCCCCCTGAAACTGCTTTCTTCTTGCATTTTATGCTACAAAATCCCAAACAAGCAAACAACTCAAAAAAATAACTGGAACGACATACAAACGCTCAGCAGGAAAAGACAAATGACAGCCATTGAATTCTGGAAAGAGCAGATATGTAAAGGATATAGCAGGTCATGTGACAGAAAGTCTGTCTTCCTATCTCAGGCATGGATTCTTACTATTGCCCTGAGTCTCCTCAATATCTTCAGAAGATTGACACATTGGTGTGACATACTGGTTTCTTCAGCCAGAAACCTTAATGGGCATTGGGTCACATCATTCTCAAAACCAGTAACTGTACTAACAGGGCTATTGGAATATGCCTAAATATCTCTGTGGTTTCAGAGATTATTAGGAGTCCCTCTCCCAAGAGTAGACAGACATCACTGGGTCTGAAATTTAATATCCTGCCTTCAGCAGGTTCATAGAACATGAAGGGTGAACAAGATTTTAACTCCATCTGGTCGTCTTGGTGCTCAATGTATATCCCCACCCTTTGTCTTCCTGGCAAATAGCCAAGACAGAATCATTACACCAATTCATTCCATAGTCAACATCAAGATTCTTCTAGCTGATGTTCACAGAGTCAGAGAATCCAGAATATCCCAATAGGATCTAAAGAAAAGGGCGTACAAACAAACCCACTTAAATAGATCTGTAAAACATGACAAAGCAATATAAGGAATATAACTTGTCTATCACCCCTGACCTGAGACTAGTGGGTCAATGTCTTTATAAACAAACCCAAAATTACAAAATATCTGCAAAATAATTTAGGGACTCACAGTTGAAAGAATTAAGGATTATGTAGAAAATTCAAAGAGATAGATGAATTAAGAAAATCTAATAAGACCTTGACAGGACAGATTCCACCATGAATAAAATGGTTAATAAATTGGAGGCAAAGGTTCAAGTACAGAGGAAAAATTTAGCAAGAAGATTGAAACATTGAAAAATAATCAAACAGAAATATTTGAAGTGAAAGAGATGGTCTGTCAACTAAAAACCACAATGTCATTAACATACAAGACCCTGCAGAATGAACTTCAGGAATAGAGTACAAGGCTCAGAAAGTAATAAAAAACAGACATATATAAAGAAAATAACTAAGAAGCATAGTTGATATTTCCAAGAATTTGGACACATTCAAAGAGCCATACTTATGGGAATTTATGGAATAGCAGTAGCAACAGGCGTAAAATCAAATGTAAGAGATTATAATTTAGTGAAACTATAGCATAAAACATTCTAAACACATAAAAAGAAGTAGGCTTCAAGACACAAGGGGCATATAGAATTCCAAATAGGCATAACTAGAGAAGAGCTGGCATTGCTTCTTCAGCTCTGCCCTCTGTAGCACTCTAGGCTCAGGTAGATCCACTCCACTGCCACTCCAGATTTTGTTGATAATCCCATGATACTGACATCTCCAATACACTGGGGTCTTCTACTGCAACTAAGTTTCACCAATAGCCTCTCATAGGCTCTCTTCATGGTGCCAAGCCTCAACTCCTTTTCATGACCTCTTCTGTCCTGGGCCATCAACTGCAACTGAGGCTGCACCTTCAACAATGGTGTTCCAGGGCTTCTCACAGTGCCAAGCCTCAGCTGCTATTCATGACCCCTTCATGTCTTCAAAATCAATACCACCTGGGTGACTCTTACATATTACCAAGTACAGCTACAGCATGAAGTACTAACTTGGTTATCTCTGGAACACAACCTATTTGTGCTCTCACAAAATACTTCCCAGAAGATTTCACCTCAGTGACAATGGTCTCTTCTTAATCACCACTAATTTCTTAGCTCCAGCTAACCAGCATCAATTGTCCCAGTAGTCCCTTCTATTCTTGACTCTTAAGCCAGAGCCGCATGGCCAAAGCTGCATAACCCCTTGTTCCATTACATTGTCACTAACTTTCTGTTTTTACAACTCTTTCATTGCCTAAGTTTGGCTGTCCTGGTTCTTGCTCTGTAGATTGACCTTGAACTCAGATCTGCATGCCTGTCTCCTGGGATTAAAGGTATGTACCACCAAACCTGGACTTAAGCTTTTCTTCACCTAGAATTTGCTCTGTCCCAGGCTGGCCTTGAACTGAAGAGATCTGCTTGGTTTATCTCCTGGGATTAAAGGTATGTACCATCATGCCTGGTTCTAAATTTAGCTGAGTAGGATCTTGCCCCAAAAATCCATTCTCTTAATCTAGAACATAGGATTCAACTTTATTCTACTTCCTGGTGTCCCGTTAATTGGTCCCTTTAACCACATATTTTATATTTTTCCTTTCTCAACTTGCTTCTCTTCATTAAAAAGCTCTTCATAAGAGTGACTGTTAGTAACCACACAACAGAATTTACACCAGGCTGTTTTGAGACTTCCTTTTTCAAAGGAATTAATATAAATCTCTTCACCTGAGCCTCAGGCAGACTCTCCAGACAATGGCAAAAAGCAGCCACATTCTTCACCAAAATACCATAAAACAGTCTCTAGGCTACATATTGAAATTCTCCTCTGAAACCTCTTGGGCCAGGTCATTACAGTTGAAATAACTCACAGCAACAAAATCTTCCATATTCCTTCTTGGATAGCCCATTAAGCCCCACTTAAAGCATTTTCAATGCTGTCCAAATTCAAAGTCTCCAAATCCACACTCTTCCAAACAAAAACGTGGTTAGCCCTATAACAGCAATACCCCAGTCACTGGTACCAACTTCTGTCTTAGTTAGGGTTTTACTGCTATGAACATACACAATGACCAAGGCAACTCTTTTTTTTTTTTTGAGACAGGGGGTTTCTCTGTGTAGTCCTGGCTGTCCTGGAATTCACTGTGTAGACCAGGTTGGCCTTGAACTCAGAAATCTGCCTGCCTCTGCCTCCCAAGTGCTGGGATTAAAGGCATGCCCCACCACTGCCCAACTCCAAGACAACTCTTATAAGGACAACATTTAATTGTGTCTGGATTACAGATTCACAGGTTCACTCTATTATCATCAAGGAAGGAATATGACAGCATCCAGGCAAACATGGTGCAGTAGGAGCTGAGAGTACTATATCTTCCTCTGCTAGCAGAATACTGGCTTCCAGGGAACTAGGATGAGGGTCTTAAAGCCCACGCCCACCCACAGTGACACACCCACTCCAACAGGGCCACACCTTCTAATTTTGCCACTCCCTTGGCTGAGCATATACAAACTATCACACACCCAATGATGATGACAGGAAGAAAGTCAGCCAAGAAAGACAAAATTAACAAGTCTGAAAGCAAGACCAAAGAGAAGCGGTACACAGGCAAAGTCCAGGACTAGCTCATTGACCTTGCACTGTTAGGACAAACTCTGGAAGAAGTTTGAGACTATAAGCTTAACACTACAGCTGTGGTTTCCTAGAGATGAAAATTCACTGTTCCATAGCTATGGCAGCCCTTCAGGAGCTACATAGCCAAGGACTTATCAACCTGGTTTCAAAGCAGAGTCTAAGTAATTTACAGGAGAAGCATAAAGAGTGGAGCATGAACAGGTTCAATAAGCTGTATGTTTGGAAAAAGAAAAGTTTATTAAGTCAGGAAGAAAAAAAAAAACAGGAAAACGCCTCAAAACAGCATGAGAACAACAGCAACTCACAGACAAAGGAAAATACCTCACAATTACCCAGAGTTTTCACCAACAGCCATAAAAGCCAGAAGAGATTGTAAAAATAACATTTCAATCTTTGAAAGTGAATAACTGTGAACTAAGGCTTTTATTCCCTGAAAAAAATATTGATGGAGAAATGAAAATATTTAGAGACAAAAAAACAAGTTAAGGAATTTACAACAAGCAAGCCAGAGCTATAGAAATTCTTAATGAAGTACTTTATAGGAAAAAGGAGGAAAGATAGCCTAATGACAGATGGACAAACTACATGAAGAAGTAATATCACATCATATCCCAGCACAGCAACTCATTAAATCCTCAAAACTACCATGGGAGCAGAAAATGTAATATCAATAACACAGATAAAATAGAACAACAGATAAAGAAGATAAAACAGAACATCACCTAACAAATGGACAGGAAGTAGCAACTTTCATTTTATAACACCCTTAAACGGAAATGGCCTCAACTCACCACTGAAAAGATAAGGAGCAGTGGACTGGATTAAACAAACAAGGAGGAACTATATTTTGTCTCCATGAAACCTACTTAGCCAGAAAAGTTACCAAAACTTAATATCAAAAGATGGAGAAAAAACTTCCATGCAAGCCGAAATGTAAACGCGGCATAATTATCCTTATACTGTACAAAGTAAACTCCAAACCAAACTGATTAAAAGAGATAAAAAAGAATACTATATCTTAATAAAGGAACATTTCATTAAGAAAATATATCAAGTGTAAACATTTCTTCACCAACTACTGGAGCCCTGGACCCCATAATGAAAACATTAAAAGACCTAAAAGACCATGTAATACAATAGTGGAGATAATAGTGACACAATAATAGTGGGGGACTTCAATACTCTATTCTCAAATTCAGGTTTTTCAAACTGTGGTGTTTGGAATAGGTATGGCCCCCCATAGATTTATGTGCTTGAATGCTTGGCCATAGGGAGTGGCACTATTAGGAGGTGTGGCCTTGTTAGAGGAAGTGTGTCACTGTAGGGGTGGGGTTTTGAGGTCTGAAATGCTCAAGCCATCCCCAGTGTGATACACATATCAAATTGCCATCAGATCAAAAAGTAGAACTCCTAGCTCTTCCAGCACCATGTCTGCCTAAAGGCTTCCATGCTTTCCACCATGACAATAATAGACTGAACCTCTGAAACTATAAGCCACCCCCAATTAAATGTTTTCCTTTATGAGAGTTGTCTTAGTCACGGTGTTTCTTCACAGCAATAAACATAAACAAAGACACAAAATAAAAGCAGTTTAAGATATTTAAGAACTAAAAATATTGAATGGCTGAGCCGGGTTTAACAGATAATTACAGAGGGACAGATAATTTTCCCTCTGGAATGCATGGACAATTGATTTCATTGTAAGAAATAAGCCAAATCTACACAAAGGGTACATAAAAGAAACAATTTCTTACCTCCAATCATACTATAGTATAAAATAAAACTAGAAATCAAGTATAAGAGAAAATACAGAAACCAGAAAATACTCAGAGATTAAACAATATACTTTAGAGTGAACAGTGAGTCATGGAAGAAACCAGAAAGGATATTTTAAAATTCCTAAGAACAAAGGAAGATAAAAACACATCAAAAGTTCTTGTATGCAGCCAAGGCAGTTCTAATAGGAAAGTTTATAGTAATAAGTTTTCCTATTAAAAACCCAAGTTATAAAATAACCTAATGACACACCTCCAGACTCTCAAAAACAGCAAACAGCTAACTCCAAACACAGTAGATGATGGCAAAAAAAAAATAAATAAAAATAAAAAATTTGGAAAGATATAAAAGAAGTAGAGACTGGAAGAACTGCAGATAAGTCAAAGAGCTGTGTTTTTGTTTTGTTTTTGTTTTTTTGTTTTTGTAAATAATATAAAGAAACATCTAGCTTATTTGTCAAAACAAATGGGTATGATTGTGCAACTTACTAAATTAGATACCAAAAATGTGTCACGGAAACTGTTTCCCTTGAAATTTAGGAAACATCATTTGCAATTACTCTGAAAACTTATACACTGAAGAGCTGGGTAATACATAAAAAATAGAATTATAAAAGCATGCCATGGCCTTCTCCTTCTAAGGAGTATTGAGGGGGTGACTTATGTACAGGGGTACTAGGAGAAGAGGAAGGTGTTGTAAAGTGAATAAATAAATAAATTTAATTCAAAAAAAGAAAAAGGAAATGACAAAAGATACTAGAGATGGAAAAATATTTCAGATACCCGGATAGGCTGAATTAACATTGTGAAAATGTCTATAATAACATATTTAGTATACAGAATCAATGTAATACCTATCATAATGTAATGTTTTCTGGTTTAGAGAAAACAACATGAGAATTTACATGGAACCACAAATAAGCATGAATATCCAACAAAATCCTCAGGGATAAGAACAGGATTGGATGTGTTACAAGTCCCTGACCTTTAAAGTATGCTAGATAGCAATAGAGATAAAGATTGCCTGCTGCCAGCACAGAAATAGAGTATACCATAGACTAATGGAACAGCGTATAATAGCCATAAAAATCAAAGCTATACTCACTTAATTTTTGACAAAGGAGACAAAACAACTTGGGAACAAAAGGTAGCCTACTTGACAAATGGTGCGGGCAAAACTAGATTCCACCTACAGAAGAATGGAATTAGATTCTTGTCCTCATCTTGTACAAAATCAATTCAAAATGGGTCAAAGGTTTTAATTTTAAGTTTCAAATATGAAACTTTTAGATGAAAAACAAGGATATTCTGGTAAGAAAGACCTTTTTAAGTAGAACACCAGTAGTACAGGAACTAACTCCAAGTATCAGATGGGACGACATAAAAATAAGTTTCTGTACAGCAAAGGAAGCAAATGGCAGAGGAAACAGATAGCCCAGAGAATAGGGGAAATCTTTACCAGTTACACTTCAGAAAATGGTGAATATCCGGAATTTAAAATCTGCATTGCAGATATTAATTACTAAGCAAATGCAACTGTCAATCAACAATGGGGCAAAAGAATGGAATAGACCGAATTTTAAGAAATGAAACAAAAATGGCCAATAACTACTCTCAAAAGTATTAAATATTATTAGCCATCAGAAAACGTAATTTAAAACTACTCTGAGATACGACCTCATCAAGTCAGGATAGCTATCAAGAAATCTGACAATTAAGTCTTGGAGAAGATGTGCAGAGGAAGGAACTCTCAGTTACTGTTTGTAGGGGTGCAAGTTAAAACATCACTGTGCAAATCAGTTGTATGTTTTTTTTTTTTAATTTTTATTGGATGTTTTATTTACATTTCTTATGTTGTCCCTTTACCCCATCCCCCACCCACCCAGGAACCCCCAATCCCCTCACCCCTCCTCCTTCTTCTCTGTGGATGTAACCTCTATCTACCTCCCCACTCCCACCTCCCCACCCTCAAAATTCCCACCCCCTGGGGCATCCAGCCTTCATGCCGTCAAGGTTCTCTTCTTCCACCTATGCCCAGCAGGGCCCTCCACTCTTACATATTGGACTGAAGTGCTGGATCCCTCCCTAAGTTCTCCCAGGCTGGTGGTTTAGACCCTGGGAGCTGTGGTTGGTTGGTATTGTTTGTTGCTCTCCTCATGGTGCCGCAAATCCTTTCAGCTCTCCTTCAGTCTTCACTCTAACTCCTCTATTGAGAACCCCATGTGTATGTTTTTTAAAAACTTAAAAATAGAACTGTCATATGACTCAGCTTGTTCACTCTTGGGAACATATCCAGAGAATTGTACTCTCTACAATAGAGACTTGTGCATTCCATATTTACTCTTGCTTTGTTCACCATAGTACAGAACTGGAGCCAACCTAATTGTTCATCAACAGATAATTGGATAATTAAATGTGCATGCACACAACTTTATATGTACATATCCACATATACTCATATACACACATACACACATACACACATATACACACATACACAACTTTATATGTGTACACACATATGCACATACACACTAATGTACACACATATACATGCACACACATACACACATGCACACTAATGCACACATACACATATACACACACATAAACAACTTTATATGCACATACACACATATACACATAAACACACATACATGAACATACATACATACACACATACAAACAGTAATACACACACATGCATGCACAAATGGTATTCATCCCTAGTTAAGAAAATGTCATATGCTTTCTGTCATATGCAGAATTAGCCAATAATATATGTATATAAGTAAGAATACATATGTGGTATAGTATAACATTAGAACAGGGAATAAGAAAGGGTAAACATTAGGGAGGAAGAAGCAAATGCAGATGATAGGCATGACCTAATATTGAGAATATGAAGCTAATGGTTTTCCTAGTTTTTATTGTGTACAAATGTTTTTGGTTTTCATGGATAATTACATAAAATATACCCAATACTGAAAGTGTCAGATTTTATGTGATGGTCCACAGCTTCCATTTGAGATGTTTACTCTAACTGTATAGAAAGTTCATTGAGATGTATAGACTTTGAGTCTGGTTAATTTTGGTGTATGATGTTTTTATTTATTTGCAATTTTTTATAATAAAGTTTATTTAAGAAGAGAATTGGAGAGAGAGCTAGACAAAGATACTTTGATAGAAATTTGAACTTTTTTACTTTTGAAAAAAAAGTCAAATAATAATTAAAAAAAAAACTTTTTTTTTTTTTGATGAGATCATAGTCTGGGCCACTTCTGGCCTTCTGGGGCAGTTGTGTGGTCGGTGGGGCCAAAAGGTCAGAAAAGATCAGACAGGGTCATGTCTCCCATTCCCATCTGCCCCCTTAGAAATTTCTCAGGAAGGCTGAAGGTCAGCCTTAGACTATTCCCATGTCTCTTCATTAGTATGTGTGACTTCCCACTTAAGACCTCTGCTGGCTTCTGAATCAAACCTTCTGGCCCTGGAGTCCAGAGTGATCTATCACAGCATGCTTTCCTGCATGAGCTCAGGAGCACGCCGTTTGGGAGGCTGCTGGGATCCACTTTGTTGTCTGGGATCAGGGCATGTCTCAGTACTCCATTCAGGATCCTCTTAGCTCCAGGGCTAAGTCAGACAATGTACAGAAGAGCAGGTTTCATCACGTGTTTGAAAATATTTGTCGAATGCTATCGTTAGAAGCTGTGTCTCCTTTGGAAAGCAGATAGCAGGGCTCTGCTAAACAGGAAGAATCAAATGTTCAAATGTTGTGGTTAAGGCTCTCGTGATGATTGTTGGTTACAGGAAGCTGGCTAACAAAGCCTGTGTAGACAGATGCACTTGCATATTTGTGCAGTGGGCAAGGGTTAACCTGTTCTAATGTCATGGACTTGAGGCTGAGGTAGTTGAGGTGGGATAGGGGTGTAAGCCATACTTGAATGGATGAACCTCTACACAGGGTACTGCTTAGGACAACCTGTTGTCACCCACCACAAGTTCATCTGCCAAACCACATTCCAGAGATAATAGTAAGTGCCACCAAGTGTCTGCACATCATTTCAGAGAACAGTCCACAGGGCCTTCCATCTTCTTTCCTCCATTTGGTCCCAGGGCTTATCCTAAGAAGAAAACTTTTAGTCTTCAAGTATCTTTGCTTATTTTCCTTTTTACTTTTAGAAAAAAAACTATTGAGGATTTAAAAAATTAGGACACATCGTTTTCTTACGTGTCTGTGTTTACATGTTGTGTATAATCATGTCATTGCTGTGGTACCTGGTGAGTGTAGATACATACACAAATCCTTGGTATTCACAAGAGGAGAAACTTCCCAACATCTCCAGGACTCTGCTGCTACCTCAGTCTTATTGTCTAAATAGAACTTTGCATATGTTGGATATAGATGGATCTTTAGTCATGATGGGGTTATATTTCTCTAAGCTGAAAATATAGGTCAAAATGCATTTTAGGCACTAAATGGACTTAATGTCCTCTGGAATTTAAGAGATAATTTTGATCAGACAATGCTTAAGTCCAGGAGAGCCCAGCATGGGATGCAGGAGCTGGCTTCTGTGTGGAAAACAAATCTCAATGTCACCCAACTCTCATTGTTGTGTTTGTGATATTTAACTGAAGGTCCTCTCATGGTAGCTGTGTCTGGGGGTTATTTGTCTATTGTCACTGGATGAGTATATTGAAATGTCTCTATTTGTAAAGTTTACAGAGGAGTTTTCCCAAACAGTACGTGAGCATCTCAAAGCTATCATACGTTGAGATTAGGATCTGGCTGGCCCATGACATAGACATGCACAGGGCAGACATTCAGTTAGCTCCTGATAAAGGAAAGTCTTGACAGTGCAAGCAAAATACTTGCTTCCTTCAGGTCTGTCTATAAAGTAGCTATAAAAATGTCATCCAGTGGTCCAGAGGATAACACACACGGACTGAAGAGTGGCCACTAGCAAAACATTGTTATTAGATGAGGCCTCTCAGCTGCATGTCTGCCTGTCCATCTGACTGTCCATCTTCACCTAGGAAGCAGGTAACTTCCCACTGTGGCCTCCACAGGAGACTTTCTAGACCAAACCCTGAGGTGCCACAAACAAAAGAAGAGAAAGCCATGCTGTGCTGTGATTCTGAGCTTTCCTCAGAAGCGAAATCAACATGCTCCATGATGGCAGCCTTAGTCCTATTCAGGAAGCTTTCATCACTGCCCACAGATGCAAAAACCCAGTGGTCATAATGTATTGCTGAGAAGGAACGTCCCACTATATCACAGGTCTCTTTATTTGCTGAACTATCAGACACCAGCCAGTTGAAGACTACTTGAACAAACATGTACTCATCCATAAATTATACTCTTTAACATATACTCCATATCTCATATTATATACCAATATTATATATTTTACATAGATATGTAAATATTCTATATACAAACCACATGCACACATATATTTGTATATTAATCATTGCAGCATCTATATAGTATGTTGAGTATATACACTTAACTAAAAAGATTATATCTGTTTGTGTATATATATACATATATGTTTCATACTCATATATATGTTACATTTCATACAAACTACACACCACCTACTATATATTGTCCTATAGCTATCCACTTGCCTACAATGTGTATATTTATATTTTCCTAACCTTTGAGAGGGTGAACTGCTATGCTTCTTCCAGTGTAAATAATGCATTGGAGTAAAATATGAACTGTCAAACTCAGGCAACAATTAATTATACAAAACATAAATCCTTCCTTCCAAATGACTAATGCCTAGTCCTTTGTGCATAAATGTTTCTCTGGATTCTGTTTGAACTACTAGCCTCATAACATCAGATGGCGCAGTCAGAATAATTTTCATTAGAAAAATAATTATAGGTTAAATATGGTTAATAAAACATTAACTATAAATTTGAATATTTTAAAAGCATGTCCACCTAGAAGCAGGTTCTAATGAATTTTGATGAAAATACCATGATTACTTAAGGAAAAAATAAACAGACCTGGTTATTACACACAATTGTGAGACTGATGAATTACAGAAAACAATTTTAACTCAGAAATAATTATTCTGGGCAATCGGCTTGGTAAAAATTAATGATAATAGAAAGAAATGTGGAAGGGAGCCCATCTTCAGGGATGATGGGATAGTCTAGATTCATGAATCTGTAGGCATCAGTCAATCATAAATCCCTCAAGACAGAAAGTTCAAAATCATATGAAAACACACACTTTTGTTATAAGATTCAGCCTTTCTGTGAGGCTCCCGCTGACTCTGAAGAATGCATCCAGTGTGTAGAGGCTCAAGTCCAATTGCAAGGCTGGCCTGGCTGTGCTGGGAAGCCCCTCTTGTCTTGTCTTCACCCACACCCTCTCCACAATGGCTCAGGGCTTACATTTGGGACTTCTCCAGTTTACAGCACCTGTCTTTCACTTCTTTCATGAAGCCTCAACTCTGACCCTCAAGTCTGCTGTTGATTTCCATGGCTTTGGAGACTTGGTGTTAGAGTCTGTATAGTGGCAGCTAGGTTACTGGATACAACTGACCTAGGCTGCTTTCCAAAAGACAGTCACCTGTCAGTCACAAGGCCAGTGACAGCATTAGCACTCATAGGTGTGTCAGAAGTGTCTCACACACGGCAGAGTTGGGTGTGGTAGCAGAGATGTGGCTCATTTGTCTTTCATACTTTCATGGTTTTCCAAGTCTCCTTTTCAGCTCTTGCCTGTGCTTAAAGCACTGCAGACCACAGGGCTCCTCTTCAGGAAACAGAACTTTCCTTCACACAATGGCCTGTCTTCAAACTCTGCCACCCTTTTCCTGTCTGTTTTACACTCCCCCATCACCTCACACACTAGTGGGAAAGACTTCCTTTCTCCAAGGCCTTTTACTATGCTGTCTGAACATTTTCCACGTTTGAACTGTTACTATCCTTTCAGGCAATTTAAAACGAATAGCTATTTCATTTTACTTTATTCTTTATTTGGCCTGCCAAGGTGTGCCCACTGGTCCAATGGGGACACGGACATCATGTAGCAACCGACTACTTTCTGATTGGATTGAGAATCCACTCTTGGGCTTCTAACCACCTTTTGCTTTTATTCTATTTACTTAAAAATAATTTACGACTAGTCGTAGGTACCCAAAGTCTGTATCTTATTGGCCTTCATCAACAGGTCAAAGGTGAAGCTGTCTTCCCTGGCAAGGCTCCTGTGTTTGCCACATCTAGCTGTGCTTTTGGATGCCATACTGCACCAAAGATCAGGAGCTGTACAGGGGGAAGGTGTTCATGCTGAGGTGGGTGGACACCACACCGTGAGAGGCAGCTTCCTTCCTGATCCGTGGACCCTCCCAAGTTTTCCTGTGCAGACCCTATTGCAAAAACACAACTCAGGTCTGTGTCCCATACTTTACCTCTGCTCCCTAGCTCTGCCATCCCCCTAGACTCAGGCAGCACCCACATGGAGAGTCACACCGCCAAGTACCACACAGAACCCTAAAGGATGCAAGTCCTTATAAAAACCAAAGGAGGGATATGTTCAAACCCAGCCACCCAGCCAAAGTCTGTGAGAACATGAGAGAGATGAATTCTCCCTATACCTCCTCCTCCATGGGGTAGAGAAAGGACTGGACTCATGCCTCCCCATATTTCTGGGCAAGAAACAAAGCCAAGAGTCAGGGCATGCTGTTCACCTATGAGAACTCTGGAGACTCAGGTGTGTGAGCCATAGACTATGAGCCCCATTTTACACAGGGGGAAACTGAGGCTTGGAAATTCCAAGAGATACATAGGAGGATTAATACTTGTTTCCTTCCCCTGCAAGAAGTTGGAAAAAAAAAGGGGGGGCCGCTATTCCTCTCCTTTCTCCAGTGCATTTTGTGTGCACTGGTGTAGTATGGTGTGAGGTGTGTGTGTGTGTACTAGTGTCTGTGTCAGAGATGGAACTGTGGTGTGTGGGGTGTGGTGTATGTGTCAGCTGGTGTGTAGATGGTTTGTGTTTCTGTGTGCATATCACTAATGCTTATGTAAGTATGCAGATGCCATAGGAGGGCAATGAGTGTCCTAATCCATTGAGACAGGGTCTCTCACTGAACCCGAAGCTCACCATTGTTCAGCTAAGCTGAGGTTACAGAAGCACAAAGCTACACTTGGCATTCTTACATGGGTGCTGTGATCAGAACACAGGTCCTGAAACTTGTGCTGTCAGTGTTCCAATCCATGGAGCTGGGTCCCCGGCTCAGCAATGGGGTCTCTGACTCCCATAACTCCAGGCTGTTCTGAGCTCTACAGAGGCCAACCCTATTGTAATAACAGCTTTAGGGTCACCATGGTGTCACCTATACCAGCAGCCCTAGCCAGGGTGTGCCATCTCAGCTGCCTTGGTCCTGAAGTCCCTGTCCTGACCTCTGTCCCCTGGTCTCTTGTCCTACCTACCTTCCAGCAAGCACAGGCTTTCTCTCTCTCTCTGAGTATCCCAGTAGAGAAGAGTCAGAAATATGTGAGGTACATTTCTATGTTTCACAGACATTGTGAATGACTCCACAGATATATAAAACTTTCTTGAAAAAATGCATTTGTGATTTTAATTTTCTTGTCTACAGATTTGAAAAATATGATTCTGGAATGAAGGCATGAATAATTGCCAATGCACACAGCAGAGGGCTCCCACCAGATACCTCCAGCTAAACAGCACAGAAATGAATGTCACTGACTGACTCTGACCACAAGATGCCAGCTCAAGAGGAAGCAGCAGGCTGGCAAGGATGTCTACAGCAATGGAACCCAGAGTCTTGCTTGCACAGAATGCCTCTTATCCCACAGAGTGCCAGAATTATCTGTCCAACAATGCTGAACTCAGGACTAGCAAATTCTAGTCAAAGGCCTTTAATCAGGTTGCTTTAGGAATGCCCATTTTCAATGGGAATGCCTTACCCAATTCCCTTAAAATGAGAGACTTCAACTTAGGTGGCTAAAGCTCTTTGCTTTGCAAAATCAGGCCGTGGAAGGCTGCAAGTGACCTTGGGCAGGCCAAGAAACTCTGAGGTGTGGTCAGGTGGTTTCCTAAGTATAGATCTAACTCTACACACATCTGTTCCACAACTCCCTAGGCTGAACCTGCAAACAACTGCCTGACCCACGTCTACTAGAGTCAATGAAAACAGCAGTGGAGTTGGCAGTTGAGGAGACCAGTTGAGCAAGGACTTGCACACAGACCACCGTCTCCTAACATATCGTCTCACCAGGTGTGGGTGTGCAGGGGAAGGTGTAGGTGTGCAGGTGAGGGTGTGGGTGTGCAGGTGAGGGTGTGGGTGGGCAGGTGAGGGTATAAGTGTGCA
>NW_021605262.1:3355769-3393154 GCF_004785775.1 Grammomys surdaster | reverse complement strand
GTGTGCAGGTGAGGGTGTGGGTGGGCAGGTGAGGGTATAAGTGTGCAGGTGAGGGTGTGGGTGGGCAGGTGAGGGTGTGGGTGGGCAGGAGAAGGTGTGGGTGTGCAGGGAAAAGTGTGGGTGTGCAGCAGAAAGTGTGAGTGGGCAGGTGAAGGTGTGAGTGTGCAGGTGAAGGTGTGAGTGTGCGGGTGAGGGTGTGAGTATGCACGTGAAGGTATGAGTGTGCAGGTAAGGGTGTGAGTGTGCAGATGAGGGTGTAAGTGTGCAGGTGAGGGTGTGGATGGGCAGGCAATGGTATGTGAGGGCAAGTGAGGGTGTGAGTGGTCAGGTGAGGGTGCGGGTGTGCAGGTGAGGGTGTGGGTGGGCAGATCAGGTTGTTTAATGGGCCAGTTGGTGTAGCGGCAAATTTTCTCTTCAAGTTGAGAGGAGCTGAGGTGGGAGGAGTGAGGAGAGAAAGAGAGAGAGAGAGAGAGAGAGAGAGAGAGAGAGAGAGAGAGAGAGAACCAGAGAGATTGGGGAACATGGAAGCAGATGTGCGCATGTCTCTAGCAGTCAAATGTTGTTGGTATATCTAGGTTGGGTATTGGGTTACACCTCTAATTGTGTGAGCACCTTGTTATTGAGCATTACCAAAACATATAAAGCCTTTGGTTAATCTAAGCATTAGAGTCTCATTTATAAGATTGGCAGAGCCATCTCCGACACTGGTATCTAGTGGGTGGCAGGGCCAGTGTCTCTGGCCACCTGAGCTGATTGGTGGCAACATATTCTCAGGCCTAGGCTAGTCAAGAACATGGTGGCTGATTAAGACCAAGCAAGATCTGGGGCCGCCATTTGAAAATATTACCACAGCAAGTTGGGGTGTGGGTTCATTAGATGAGGGTTTGTGTGAGAAGGCAAGGATGTGAGTACATATATTCTCACAGTCTTGGTCTATATTAGTGTATCTCAACTAGTGGTTCTTGGCCCTTTTCGGAGTTGCAAATCAGATATCCTGCGCATCAGATATTTATATTATAATTAATAACAATAACAAAATTACGGTTATGACATAGCAATGAAATAAGTTTCTGGTTGGTGTCACCACAACATGAGGAGCTGTGTGAAATGATCACAGCATTAGGAATGTTGAGAACTGCTTGGTCTTCATACTTTTAAAGAGGAGTTAGACGTGAGAATTTATTTAGGCTGTGCAACAATTACACTGATTCACATCCTTACTCAGACTCCTCCAAATAGTCACACACACTCTCCAGGAGATGGTGCTTGTGTAACTTTTACAGTGCTGTGCTGGGATGTGGGAGTGAGTTTCTGGGTCATGCCCTTGTTTCAGAGTCATCCTGGTGGGAGATGTGGGAAGGAACCATGTTCAGAAGTTCAAGGTGGGTGGCAGGGGCACAAACAGGATACAGAGACTCATCATTCTGGTCTTAAAAGCACACCGAGTATCATGTTTTACATTTCTGTGTTTTCTTCTTTGTGTTTGTGTGTCTGAATGTCTGGGCATGAACTAGTAGATGCTGAAGACATTTAGAGAGGCATGGGAATATCCACAATTTAGTTGCCAAATTTTTCTTGGTGATTTCATTGTCAGGGAATCAGAAGCATATGACTTAAATTAGCATAAAATTCATGTTTAGAATTTAATGAAAACTGTCTTTGGCAAGTATTTGTTTGGTGTAATCAGAGAGGAGGCTGGATGTAGACTTACAAGAGACAGGCATGCAGCCTCCAAATGCTGGCAGCAGGAGGCATAGCTCAGCTGCATGTCTACCCCATGCTTCTAGTCTCCTGCCCAGTGGCTGGGCTTTACCTGGCTATGCTCCCACTGACCATTGTCAAGAATTTCTGCTCTGCTGTCCAGTTCTGGGAGCCTCAAACATTCATCCCTGGGGTCCAGGGGAAAAGATGTATATAGTGACTACACACTCTCCTTCTTAGAATTCTAATAGAACACACTGATAGCTCCTTCTGGGTCCCCATAGTTTTTCTCAAAGTTCTTTGTGGTAGCCATGTATTCTAAAACTCTATATAGTTCTCAAGAGCCCATATGTTCCCTAAGAGCTCATAAAGCCTATATCCTATTGTACTTTCTGTGCATCGAATGAAGATACAAGGAGAGGCAACCCCATTGTCCAACTGCTGTGCCTGTTTCAGTGCAAACCCCATTCAGAGTGGTTACTCTATAAGCAAGAATCAAAAGACCTCACTCCATGGATTAAAAAATAAATGAGGCCCAAACATGTCATCCAAACCTTCACAGAAACACTTGTAGCACCTGGGCACAGTTCAATGCTCACAGGTGTTTGATTTCTCTCCCACCTGCTGCTCAAAGTTGTCTCTTCCTGTAGCACAAATTCTCTGATACTGAGACTTTGTAGGAGCTGCGCAGAACATGGGGTCCCTATGTTGCCCAACTCCCTTTATTCTTATAAGTTAAGCCTGACCAACATACCCATCACCTAGTTTCCTGTTCAGCGGGGTCATGGCTAGCATACATTGCCACCATGGTGACTTGCTGTGTTAACCTTTACCCTCTAATCAAATGCTGTCTTATGACATATGTGCTATACCTGCTCCAGCCTAGACAGGAGGTGCTCTGACAGGGACGGGCAGCATTCACTTCAACACAGAGGCTTAACTAGGAACCTAGGACTCCTCCCACAGGCAAACCACGCTCCACATCTGCTACATGGACACACAGATCTCAAGGAGATCGACCCTTCTCTATTCATTGCTGGTGATATCATAAGAAGGTCCAACAGGCTGAGCTCATTCTAGTTCCAGTGACTAACACTAAGACTGGACCCTGACTGCAGAAGACTTGCCAACAGAGGATACTGATGATGCCCAAGTCATCCCAGTCAGCTGACTTAAGAAGGAAAACTCTTCAGCAACCAGCTGTGCTCCCAGTATTTGTTGTTTCTGGAAGTGTCAGCAAGAGAGACCTTGACATTGTCAGCTGCTATACATGGCTGCCAAGGACTATGATGTTATAGACATCCTACACAACGTGGAGCATAGATGGGGAAGAGGATGTCAAGCTTGCCTACATCTGCTCTACATGTGGCTTCTTGATTGTCATGGTAAAAATAGTAACTTTGCTAAAGTCAAGAACAGGTTGATTTTATGAAATGAACTAATTGTTTGTTCATATAATTCTGCCAGGCAATTCATAGTCCATCTAGGACTTTATTACTGGCATGATATAACAGTAATGGGGTAACACAGAAGCCATGATAACTCATCATAACAAATGCTTTTATTTTACTATGTAATATTTTTATTTAAGATCGGGATATATTAGTTACTATTGCAATGGCATAAGGAGTTCCTGGCTTCAGTTTATGGGATTGAATGTATATTTCAGCTAATGGTTTCAGAGGATTGCAGTCCATTTTAACAAGAAGGAGTGGAGAGAAGATTGGCTTAGCCTCCGATAACAGGATTTTCTTGAGGTAGCTCTTCACATGATGGAAGACCATAAATCCCACACCAACCACATAGCAAGTATAAACCCCCACTTGTCCTGGCATCTTGCTCTACCAACCAATCCCCAACTCCTAAATGCATCTGCTTCCACAGTGCTTAGGAGCAACTGCTTCATTGGGTGGTTTATTCTTGCAGTGTGGATACATCTATTATACACACTCAGTGCAGAAAAGAACAAAAATGTCCTTTGGTCAAGCATCATGCAAGGCTCTAGGGATTTCTGTGTGAGACTGTTGATGAGACCAGAAGAGTGGCACTTAGGAGGGGAGGCTAGGGCTCTAGAATCCCCTAATGCACAGAACCTTTACTTGACTGTCTGTGGCCTCCACGGGACTGTGGGGCTTACCTGGCCAGGCTACAGAGTTCTGCATGATCAGAGAAAAGAAAGGGGATATCCCAATGGACTGGCAGCCTCTGCCTTCAGCATTCTCAGCCTCTCAAGTTCGCAGTCTGAATGTAGCTCTCCAGTCTCCTTGTAAGGTGGCCCCTCTAGAAGAAAGTTCACCTGGAAGCCACCTCAGGCTATTTTTCCTGAAGGCTGCTGTATCCTCTGCACACACTTTAATATGTCACATGTTTATGGATAATGTAAAAGACCACTTATATTATAATTAGTTGCAAAACAAAACTTACCACTAAATTTCTCTCCTTTTATCTTATTATTTAGAACCATCTTTTCTTTCTTTCCTGCTGGGAAACCATTTTCTGAATAGAAGCCACCTCTTACCAGGTTTACCATTCCCCTGCTTCCTGGTTCAGAGAGAGCTCTTTCCACAGGCCCTCACCTGAGTTTCTCATCACATTTTCATGCCATGAAGCTTTAATGAAATTATCTGACATCTTCCCCTGTCTAGAACATAAGACCTTCTGGAGTGCAGAGTGTCTGATTCTCAGTGTTCTCCATATATTAGCTCTCAAAGTGGAGTTTCACTGAATTCAACTCCTGAAGCACCTGCCCTGTACCAAGTATGGACTAGATGTCTCTACATCGTTAGAAGAGGTAAGCAGATGGTCTTTAGCATCACTGTAAGCAGAGCTTCCTATGTAAGCTTAAAGGGACAACTTATGACAAAGCAATGATTCCCCATCCCAAAATATACACAAGCATATCTCAGGACTCCCTGGGCTACCACTCACATTTCTTCTGTAGGGAAAGCTTATGACTTGGTTGTGCCTTCCTGCTTCTAATACCCATACCCTGTCCCACAACCTAGCACCCTGTCTTACTTGTACCTAGTGGTTGCAGGAAAGAGGATGAAAGATGACCAAGCACTGTGAAGATGGCATCAGTGAAACCAAGTCAGATTCTGACCCTCCTGACACAGCTAGACACTTGCAAGTTCAATGCTAAATAGATGGTGGCATTGTTTTCCCCAGGAGCTTCCTTTCAGCTTTGCAAGGGAAGCCCCCGGGAGGTTGTGCCTCTTAAAGAGACTGAGGGGAAAACAAAAAACAATGGAAGGTGCCTTGCTTTATAAATGGCCATATTATTCTTAGAATGAGCCTCTGTCCTGGAGCCCTCAAAGGTGCTGATTTGACACAACTTAATGAGGCAAGATCAATGGGTCTTGAAGTTACCAAGAGCTGGACAGATGTTCCTGGTGGCCTTACTGTGAGCCAGAGTACAAGTGGGACTTGCTACTGCTTGGGGCTTGACTGAAAATTTTCATTAATGATAAACTGAGAGTGAAGAAAAAGCCTGAGGTATAAAATGAAAATAGTGGTAAACAAAGAAATTATGGTTTTAAAGAAAGGAAGACAGTCTGCTAGGTGTGGTCTGGGTCAATCTTCCTATTCCAGAGGGGAGCATGGTATGTAAGATGTCATCTCCCTCATCCCTATGGAGCCAACCCTCAAATCACTAGTGATTCCAATTGAGAAGCTAATTTCAAAATAAGCATGCCAAACAAAACATGCTTCCCTCCCACTCAGCAGACTAAACGTGGGATACTTAAAATAACCGTGCCCCATAATGAAGGCCCTTATAGCCAGGGAAGGTCATCAGATTCTGATAAAGTTCTACAGTGAGCAACAACAGAGACACAGCAAGCCATTATTGTCAGTTCCACCAGACAGATGTTGGAGGGTAGAGTACTGGGGGCTGTAAGTCTGTCTGATGAAGATATTTGTCCCCATGGTGGTGATCTACAAAGAGGTCATCTATTATGAGAGATATCCCCTGTACCTCCCACCTGGAGTGCAATAAAGAAATGAACCCTTTCCCTGTGGTTCAGGGTGCACATGTGATCTTGACCTCCAGCCTGTGCATTTGACAGACAGTAACCCTCATCCCAGACCTTTTTCTTCTATCAGTCACTGTGCCCTCAGAAGTTCTTTATCAGAGACATAGAGCTCTACAAATGTATGTCTGCACACAGGCCTCTGCATGCCCTCTACATGTCAAGCATAAACATGGATCTCTGCACAGAGACACTTGCATACAATCCATGCACATGGCTTAAAGCATAATCCCTGTCTATAGATACTCATATACAACCATATATATGCAACATATATACCTGGACACAAGGCCCTGAAAAGAGCCCTGGACACACTCCTGCAAAACTCTTCTGCATTTAAACCTCATCACACAGCTCTTGATACACACAGTATCACAGATCCTGTTCTTCATGACTTCCCTGGGAGCCCCCTCCTCCACACACCTGGGCAGATAGAGACAGACTCATGGGTTATCCTCTCAGGAAGCAGTCTGAGTAACTTGGCATCAGACATGTGCCCCTGGAGTTCAACAATGGCCACATCATTGTGATCCCAGCATCATCACGAGGACACAGTGAACCTTTCCCAGGCCTTGGCAATGAGACCTGACACTCTGAGATGCACACAACAGCAGGTCTGAGACACAAGTCTTGAAGGACTAGCTAAGATGTCTCTTGCTGAAGCAAGACTAGGGTAGTATCTTCTGACAGCAAGTCCAGCAAACACTGTTTCAGTGATACTGTGGGAGATGAATAGGAGACTTCCCAGAATTCGGGCATTTAGAATGAGCTTTTCATTATGAAAGCATTCACTCAAGTGCCTAGACTCATGGCACCACATACAGTTGGCAAAATCAATTATTAGTATGTCTCCTTTCCATAGAGTCCCTTCCAGGGCTGCTCTGACACCACTGGCAAGTAGCTAAGGGCTTCTCCATACAAGCTTCAACAGAATTCAGGGGTTGGGAGGAAAATCAGTTCTAGCTGATCTTAGACAGAATGCAAAAGCAGACCTAGATCCCCTAAAAGCCCCCGCAGTGCCTTCGCCTGATTTTCCCTGTGACTCTTCTCAGCTTTTAAAGTCCCTCGGTCCTACACAGAACTCTTTCAAGGGCCTTGCCCCAGTAGCAGTGGCTATCTGAATACTAGCAGCTTCTCTGAAAGCAAAAGTATGTCTCTCTTTTAGTCTTTCGAACCTGGAATAAACCTGTTGTCCCTGGGGCGTGAGAAATCTTTATTGGTGACTTTGATTTCTCACACCTCCTGCCATATCCTCCTGTATTTTCTCCCTAGAGCAAAACCAAGGCGTGAAAAGCAAAGAGGCCCCGTGCCATTCTCTCAAGAGTGAGCCAGGCCTGTTAATGTGTCAGACGGACCTGCCTCCGACGTGGGAGCTGGGATAGGAGAGGACTCACCTGACTAGTGTAACAACAGTGGCCAGTCTGTGGAACAGACATCAGTACTCCATGCTTGGAATAAGGCAGTCCAGTATTCAGAGTGATTCTGCTGAGAGAATTGTGATAGGATGGTGCTTCCTGGATTCAGGGTTGGAGGCCCTCATAGCAGGAGTTAGGGACTCACTCCTCAGAGAAGGACATTCTTAGCACAGAATTAGTTCTTCTAGACAATTCCCTTAATGTGTAGATCATTGTGTGGCAGGAATGGTCAGTAATAAGGGATTAAACATCCAATACCACCTGTCTCAGCATCCACAGGCTCACAGATGTAATCTGCCTGATGTTTACCCAGATGTGAGCCCTGGGGGTGAGAGGGTGTGTATATGTGTGGTTTCTGTAGGGTGTGGCTCTGAAGGAAAATTTAAACTGAATTCTGGGATCAATTCTTCAAGGATTATCTCCTTGGAGACCCCAGCCAACTTCTTTCAAAACAGCAATGTGCAGAGCCCCAGGGGCACCTTGAGTAAAAGCCAAGGCTCTATCTGTGAGATTCATCTCTGCATAAAGTTTACAGGGTGGCTCTCAGCGCTTCTCATTAAGTGCAGCATGGACAGTGGACTTCTGTCAAGGGAGTCTGTACACAGAGACTTAATTTTCACTGACCCCATATTCACTGTGGCAAAAGTTACCTGCCAGTGGGTTCCAGAATGCCATTTAACTGTGAATAGTTGTGTTGTTTCCATGTCCTTGGCTGCCACGGAAGATCACCACAAGCCTTCAAGCTCAAAGTGACCAGACATATTCTTTCATGATTACAGAAGTCCAGACTCATGGTTTCCGCAGGACTATACCACCACAGGGACCTTTTCTTTCTCTGTTTAATTCTGGTGGCTCCAGCTGCTCCTGAGCTTATGTTGGTCTCATTTCAGTCTCTGCTGCTACCATTTCTTGGCGTCTATCTTGTGTGTCTGTCTGTTACATGTCTTCCTACCTATCAGTTTGGAGGCCATGTAGGCTATCTCCCATCTTTTCCACAATGTGCCTATTCCTGGCTACTAGACAAGTCGGGTTCCCCTCTAGCTCTATTTCAGCATGTGGCATGAAGGTATGAAGCCATTCATGTTGGATCCCCTCAGCTCAAGTTCTTTAATAATTAGTATCTCCTGGAAGATGCTTTCTCGCAATTGAGTCCAAAGGATTCTGTTAGCGTCTCTCTGAGGTCACATTCCAGCCACTAGATTTGCATACATAAGGACCAATCATAGTGTACATAGTGATACATCCAGGATGTCCTCAGCATTGTCCTTTTCTCTGTCCCCTCTAAAGGACGGCACCTTCTTTGTTGAGCACAGGTGGAGAATCAAGGCAAGCACAGGCATATTGGAACTGCTAGGGAAAAAAACAGCCTCCTCTGTGTAGTTTTCTCTGTTTTCAATTACTTATCAATTATACAACAAGGTTGTCTGTGTTTGGCGCATGAATACCTGACTGTGAAAGACAGAGGGTGTCTGAAACTCCCAGAGCAAGAAGATCTGAGTTGGAACAGAGGCTAAAGACCCCTGTGTATGGAGAGTAAACCTAGTCAGCTGTTCTTGGGCAGCTATTGCTAAACTGTGCATCCAGTTCTCGAGAATAGCCTTGTGGAGGGAGTCACAACTTGGATGCTAAATGCCAGTTCTGCCCCTGGTTATCCATGACTATCAAGAACCACTGGGGACAGATGTGAGGTATACTCCACAATACATTTCAAAAGCAACTTAGATTCTTCTGGGAAACCAGAACTGGAAGAGAATGACAGACAGAGGAGCCCAGAATCCCCTGGGAGCAAGAAAAACAAGCTGGGAGAAATACGAGTAAGTAGGCCTTGGAGTTGGCAGGAAGATGCTGCCAGGCAATTCATTAATATCTAGAGTCTGAACAGTGTCTTTCCTCAGTACCTGGAAAGATGCACGGGGTTGGAGGATAAGAAAAGACATCAGACCAAGGGAATGAGGGAGGTCTTGCCATTGACTTATGTTCTCTCAACTGAACACAAGCTTTGGAGCACTGCCAAAGTAAGAATGAGGGTGTGAAGTCCATTTGTAGCTATCTTGTGGCTTCAGTACATGTGGTTCTTGTCAATAACTAGGAACCACAGGGAAGTCTGTGGCAAAACTGAATGGCTGTAATTGGAATATGTAGTTAAGCCTTGAGATCTGCAGAATGGGCTCTGCCCCTGTCCTAAACTGAAAGGCTAGGGAGCCTGGAACTCTGCCTTACTAACGTGAGCACCATTTGACTACAGACCACTCCAGACTCTGAAAGATGTGCTGAGGTTTAGAGACACTTGGAGGTCAGTGGGTTCTTCCCTATTATGTTTTATATAAATATTTCACTGTGGACATTTAAATTTCCTAAAATCCAAAAATATCTTAGAATCCCAGAGGGTCTTTTCTTTTGGTTATTTTATTTATTTACATTTCAAATGTTATCCTCTTTCCCAGTTTCCCCTCTGCAAACCCCTATCCCATCACTCTCCCCTCTGCCTCTATGAGGGTGCTCCCCCACCCATTCACCCACTCTTGCCTCACCGCTCTAGCATCCCCCTTCGCTGGGACATCAAGCCTCCACAGGATGAAGGCTCTCCCCTCCCATTGATGCCAGATAAAGCATTTGTAGCTGGAGCCCTGGCTCCCTCCTTGAATGCTCTTTGGTTGGTGACTTTATCCCTGGGCGCGCTAGAGGGTGCAGTTAGTTGATATTGTTCTTCCTCTGGGATTGCAATCTCCTTCAGCTCTTTCAGTCCTTCCCCTAGCTCTTCCATTGGGGTCTCCATCTTTATAAAAGGTATGAGTGAGTTGAATAATGTTCTAGATGATGGTCACCCCTCCAAGGAGTTATCTGCCATGTGTGAAGATGCACTGGGTCTACCCATCTGGGTCATAGCTCTGCAGGACTTCTGCGATTCCATCATGCTTGAGTGTCTAACATCATTGAGCAGGACACCTTTAGGTCAGTCTCTAAAGATGGAGAGATATCCCTGACAAGTTCTGGAACAAAGCTACCGTAGGGGTGGTGCTATGTCTCCAAGAGTTCAGCTGACAAGTGAGCTGGAGAGCTCACCCCCTGTCTGATGATGTTAGTGTATGCTTGTAGTTTTGAGATCACTCAGTAGCCTAGCTGGCTTGAAATTTGCTGTGTAGCTTTAGCTATAAAATTCTTCAGCCTCAGCCTATAGTGTGCTAGGATCACAGGTGTGCATCACTCCACCTATCTGGTTTTTAGATAATGCTTTCGTGAGTGATCAATATATTGTGTGGGCCACAATGGAGGTGTGAGTTTCCCCCATGAGACTACTCAGGAATGGCTTCAGTCCTCTTGGCTGTTTGCCTTCCTGTTTTCCTTAAGGTAAATGCTACAGGTAGACATTCTTTTAAGGTGATGGTTAATGTGGGGGAAAAATTGAAATTTGTAAGTCAGTCACAATCGGATTAGAGCTATTAGGATCCAACAATTGCACCTTCAAGTGCATACAGAACACTCACGACATGCACTTCACGGGCCATGTCAGGCTCCTTTCAGGGTTGAGTCTCATCCAGAGCTGACTGCTGCTAGCTGGATTTGGCTTTTAAGTAAAATGAGTTTCCTAAGAAAGACAGGCTTTCACTAGTGCATGAAAACCGCTTCTCTGCTCGGCGCCTCCATAAGCTATGCTACAGAGGGAGGCAGCTCTATAAGGGTTGAATTTCTCCCAAAGACTACACTGTCTCTTACAAGGGTTTTGGGCTTAGACCCAGCCCTAATCCAAACATCTCCACTGCTCACAAAAGTGTACATATGGGTAGCACAACACACTAATACTTTTCTAGTTGCTGTGAGAAAACAACTAACAGAAACAACTTAGGGAAGGAAGGGTTCGATTTAGCTTAGTTTATGGGCAATCCATCATGGAGGAAAGTAATGATCATGGAGCCTGGAGACAGGTGGTGACATCAAATCTAAGATCAGGAAGCAGAGAGAGATGAATGCTGATAGAATGATTGCTTGCTGCCTCCTCCTTCTCCTCCTCTTTTCCTCCTCCTCTTCCTTTTCCTCCTCCTTTTCCTCTTTCTCCTTCCCATCCTCTACATCTAGTTCCTCCTTCTACTACCTCTTCTGGAACTCCAGGCCAGAGACTGGTGCCAACACATTTGGTATCTAGAAACTCCCTCCTAGACATGTCCAGAAGTTTATCTCTTAGGTAAGTCTAGATGCTGTGGAGCTGTTGACATTCACCGTTACAGATGGATTCAGAAATGATCTGCATATATTCCAAGGAGTGTCCAGGTACTCTTATAGCATAAAAGACCATAGGCTTATTTTGGAAATGTACATAAGATAAGGCTTGTGGTGTTTTGAATAGATATGATACCCATAAAATACTTGGCCCATAGGGAGTTGGCACTATTAAGAGGTGTGGCCCTGTTGGAGTAGGTATGGCCTTGTTGGAGGAAGTGTATCATTGTAGGGTAGGCTTTGAGGTCTCCTATGCGCAAGATACAACCATGATCACACAAAGTCTCCTTCTGCTGTCTGTGGATAAAGATGTAGAACTCTCAGTTCCTCCAGCATCATGTTTGTCTGTATGCTGTTGTTTCCTGCCATGATGTAATGATGCTAGACTAAACCTCTGAAACTGTATGCCAGCCTCAATTAAGTGTTTTCTTTTATAAGAGTTGCCATGTTCATTGTGTCTTTTCACAGCAGTGAAACCATAGCTAAGACAAGACCTCAGAAACTCTAAGTTATCATAATTTTGAATGCAGAGTAGCAATCTCCATTCAAAGACGAAGAAGTATAGTGATGTCTTTGAATCTGGAGAGTCCCCCAAAAGCCTACTTGACTCTCTAAAGGTGGTAGGACCTTTAACAGGTGAGACACAGTGGGATGTCTTTAGATTTTAGCCGTATGTGAGTCAGTTGGTTCAGTTTTTTTTTTGTTTTTGTTTTTTTTTTTGTTTGTTTTTTTTTGTTTTTTTTTTTTTGGTTTTTCAAGACAGGGTTTCTCTGTGTAGCCCTGGCTGTCCTGGAACTCACTCTGTAGACCAGGCTGGCCTCAAACTCAGAAATCCGCCTGCCTCTGCCTCCCAGGTGCTGGGATTAAAGGTGTGCACCACCACCGCCCAGCCCAGTTGTTTCTTATGGTTATAGTTACATGTAGTTTTGACAGGGCTATCAGGTTACCCAGAAATGGGTTTAAATATTCCATGTATGTTCACAACATACTTCTAAATGAGATTAGTATTTGAAGCAGCAGAACAGTAAAGCAAGGGCTTCTCCCCATGGTTCTGGCTTCACCTAGTTGTTGAGGGACTGAGTCTCTCATGAATGGACCAGTGCAATTAACTCTCCAATTTTGGCTGTCTTTGAACTGAGACATGGTCCTCTATTGTCCACTTAAACTGAGACTAGATCTTAGGTCACTGACTCTCTTGGATTTTCAGTTTTCCAACTACATGTTTAGGGGCCTCCCATCTTCCAAGGGTAGGTGAGCTGCTTGGTCTTGGTAAGATTTTTCATGTGGGTGCATCATCCAAAGAGTTGGACTTCCTAGTTCACTTGTGTGTGAAGGTAACCTTTCCGTGACAGGAGAGGAACTGGATGATCCACTCGCTCACTCTCTCTCTGTCTCTCTCTGTCTCTCTCTGTTTCTCTCTCTCTCTCTCTCTCTCTCTCTCTCTCTCTCTCTCTCTCTCTCTCTCTTTCTGTGTGTGTGTGTGTGTTTGTGTGTATCTCGTATTTTTGTTTCTTTCTCTTTCTGTCTTTTTTCTTTCTCTCCCTCTTATTCCATTTCTTCCTCTTTCCTGGTCTTGGAACTCCTACCCTTGTTGAAAAACCAGGACAATGGGCTTGATATTTACATATATGTTTGCCTTGCTCCTCAAGGAGGAAGCCGTGTATGTCAGCCAGATTTTTGTCCCTATAAAGTTACCTATAAAGACATATACCTACAATGATGTATACCTATAAAAACACTATTAAAACATAAGTAAACTTAGAAAGAAGCAAGGTTTATTTTGGTACATAGGCTTGGAGGTCTTTGTCTGATATTGAGGCCCTGGTGTTTGAGGGCTATGAAGAGTTAGTACACCAACAATAGAAGACGTGGTTAGAGCACAATATTCATCTCATAGCTAAGACATGAAAAAGAAGAAGAGAGCAGAGTTCTGTAAGCTGCTTCAGCTTATGCCTTTAATGACTCAAATGTCTCCCACTATGGCCTGTCAGAGGCACTACCCTCCCCAAGTTCTACCACTTTTAGAATGAGTCTTCCCACCCTAGTCCAACCTAGAAACTCCTTCTCTTTGGAGAACACTCCAGATCCAAGCAACAGTGTCAGAAATTCCTGTCTTTGAGATGGATATGGCTTTTGTATGGGAAAATTCAAGACTAAGAAACAATTTAAAAGCTATTCTGGGTGCTACACATACATCCTTACATTATAACAAAGATAGAGTCATGGCTACTGTGCTCCTATCACTGAGGCTTGGAAACCATCCCAAACATGTACACTTGACATATGCATTCAAAAGGGTTCTTTAACTCTTGGAAGTTACCTCTTCAAGTTATCTTCCAAGTTACCAACCTTCAACATTAATCAAATCACCCCTTTATAAAGAGGAGATGATAATTTTCATATGACTCTATGTCCTTCTAACAGAAAGATGCTAGACTTCCAAAAATCTCCATCCCTGTTTCATAGTGCTCAAACCTTCCAATCTGCAAAAGGTTATTTGTATATGATTTCAAATAATTGGATAAAACAAGAGTTTCTCACCTTTTAATATCTGAAAAAGGAACTGAGTGAGGCTGCCTTTCTGCAGAGATTCAGTTTGCCCAGAGCTTTGCCTCATGCAGACTTCAGAGAAGCCCCATATGAAAGAGTTCCTGGGTGTGGCTCAGGCACCTCAATGTATTTAGCACCAAAGCAGCTGCATTAGTATCATGCTGGCTGTGAATTCTTAATTGTATAAATGGCAATTCGGAGTGGACAAGTGCTGGGGAAAATTGGGATTTTTGCATCCTTTGAAGAACCTAAATATGTAAACAACCTGTCATGTAGGAGGAAGTGTGTGTGCCTCTTATTGAAAAGGGAAAAATAATTTAGAGAGATGAAAGGATCGCACGAGGGAAAGCTGATATTCTTCTGCTATAACGGATAGCCCCAAGTTGTAGAGGCCATTATTTCATGCATTTTCAGAGCAAATGAACTTGACAGATGGCCGTGTCACCCAAACCCCCACCTACCAACTTGATTATGCAGAAAACAATACAATAGAAAAGAAATCATTACTGAAGGAACCTGGTTAGTCCACAGAGGGCTGGGGAATGCAGAAGAACAAAATTACAGTGGTGGAATTGAACAGCAAGAATGCATTTAACATAAAGTGGGTTACTGCAAGGCAATCAGTCATGGCTAAAGCTATTGTCTGGGCTTGCTTGCATGGTATATGAAGTAATCCGTCATCTCCCACAGAATTTATGCTTAGTTTATAGGCGAGAACTACAAAGGTTGCACCAGGACATGTTTGGGTAGACTTAAGTGCCTCAAGTGTGGGCCCCAGAAGTGAAACAGTGAGCCCTTTAGGATGTTCCAGTGTCTCCTGTGTCACAAGGTGTTTCCATCTGACATGTACATGACAGTGCTGCTTGGGAGAGTGCAGGAATCAGCTCCAGCCTGTGTGCAGCCAACACATACATCAAAGTACCGATGGAGAAAACGAGGTCAGGGTCAAGGATTCCCAAATGTTAGAAAAATATCGCTGTAAATTTACAGTGATCACGTTGTCTGTGCCAGTACATATTCTTAGAATGGTTCACTATAAATACACAAGGGCTGTCACTGAGTTAACAATCACAGGTAAACGGCTCAATTGTGTTATACTACACAAAGGGTGATATTACCTAGTGTCTAAGATAATCCAGAAAGCCTATTGGAGGAGTTATTGGCAGTTGATAACTACCAAGGGAGGAAGCCCTTATTCCTTTAGAGGCATGGCCACTGCAAGGACTATGTCCCAGTAGAGAACCAACACTAACTTTATAAGAACTTTTCATTTCCCCTGCTTCCTTCCTGAAAACTGGTGGAATTTAGCCACATTTATTCCTTTCAGAATTTCTCTCCCACCTCAAAATACCCTCTGTACCCATTGATACTCCTTAGAGGAACAGTTTGTGCATAGCTCTGGAAGATAAAAAGCCACATATGCACTTTGCACTTCTGCTGTCCCAGAACCCTTTACTAGTGGAGATGGAGTCAAGAGAATCAGGCTGAAGTCTCCTGAGAGATGCTGTATTTCCATGACAAGAGGCTGGGCTAGTCTCACGTCTCACTCCTCTGCATAGCTGTCATCTGTCATGCAGATAGATAGATAGATAGATAGATAGATAGATAGATAGATAGACAGATATAGATAGAGATATAGATAGAGATATAGAGATATAGAGAGATAGAGAGATAGAGATATATGGAATAGACCTGCATATCAATTCTTCCATGTACAAGCATTCCCTTGAAACTTAACATTGGATTTATAGACATTCAGATGTTCTTTTCAGTACTAACAATATGTTAAGTTAATGTGCCATTTAATATAAGCATATGTAATATTAATATTATGAAATAATATACTGCATAGCACCTAATATGTTAATATTTACTATAGATAGCAGTTTGATATGTTCAGCCAAGTATCAATTATTAATATTATTGTTTTTTTAAATCAGTCTAACATAGCTCAAGCTGACATAGAGCCTGCTGTGTAGCTAAGGACGGCCTTGAACTCCTGATCTTCCTGCCTCATCTTTCCAGGTGGAATTCCAGTGGAATTATAGGTGTGTACTGCTATGGATATCTCTTAGGTATTAGTTACACTTTTGAGAATGTTAAAAGAATTTTTTGAAAGCATTCTGTATCTTCCATTATTGGTGTCTCTTCTTTCAGAGATGATCAGTGGCGGTGGTTTCCTCTTACACTTACCCAATGAGAGGAGATCTCTTGATTCTATGATGAGAGCCATTAGTATCCATGTCACACTAAAGAAAACAAAATTTGCTCTAGATTTTTCTGTCACCCAAATAGCCCTGTTTTGAAATGCTAGTCAACCAGGCATCTGTAAGATGTATTTCCAGATCAAAGCTGAATGCAGAGTAGAGAAAGTGTTTTCTCCTGAGCAGCTCACAGGAAACTGCATTTGCTATTTATTCTGAAGTGTGTGTGTGTGTGTGTGTGTGTGTGTGTATGTGCATGCATTTGCAAAGTGGAAATGCTGCCTGCTGGGCCAACAAAATAGTAGGACCTGTAAATAGGACCCTAAGGCTGCCTGCCTCTAGTGAGATCTCCCCGGATTCTGGTGGATGATGGTTTCACATGACGTTCCAGACACAATCACCTGCCTGTGAGACCATTTAGAAACAGCATCTCCATGCAGATAAACACTGGATCCTAGGCCTTCTTGATTAGGTAGGAAGGAATCCAATTCCTACATGCAAAGCCATCTTGGTGGATTCCAGCTGTTGAGAACACCTCAGATTTTTGACTGATCTAAAACTCTAGTCCTCCTGCTTTAGCTTCCAGAATGCTGGAATTACAGTCCTGATACACCACTCCTGGCTAACAGGAAGTTTATCTAAGGTTTGCAGAATCAACAGCCTTTACTTGCATACAGGACAGGTGCTGAGTTCATCAACCTGCTTACTGGAGGACTGTGGGAAACACAGCTGCACTGCCTACTGTATGCCCCACACTTACCACAGCCCTCACACTGACAGTCCACGGTTCCTTCAAAGATGTCCACCATCTCTAACTTCCTCTAGCCAAACCTCTAAGTCTACTTGCAAGGCCATCATTTGGATCTTAAATGCTTCCCAGGACCACTTATAGAAATATCTCCTGGAAAGCAGAGTCAGGAGATGGTAGAATGTTTAGGGAGTCAGGCTCAGTGGAGGGAAGGAACTCAATGGGGAACTTCCTTGAGGGGGAAGACTATATTCCAAATTATATACTCCAAATTATATACACCCGATACTGATGCCATATTCTGCTGCAAGGCCAAAGCAACTGGACCAATGGATTATGGGATTAACACTCCAAGATGATGAGCCAAAGTAAACCCTTCCCCCTTCTAAGTTGATTAGCCCATGCTCTTGTTTGAGTAGCTGAAGGTTGACCAGTTGCCCGCCTGTGACTATGGCCCTGGATAGTGCTTTCCTACCTAACTTTCCTACATGCAGCTCTGGATTGTTCTCTTCCCTGGGGCACAGGACTTGCGCTTGTAAACAGTCAGGTCCTTTAATTGTGAAAACAGAGGACCAAGGACTGTTTGCTTCACCTTTTTCTAGCTCTATTATGAGCCCCTCTTGGTTAGACATGACCAGAAAGCTGACACACTCCCAAATACACATTTAACCCCATAGTATCTCCTACAGCTCAGTGAATAAATCCCAAGCCTGCATTTCAACACGGAGGGTCCTTGACTGTGGAGGGCCCCGAGTCACGAATGATAGTCACTGGTCAACTTCAAGGGGACCGTATGGCCCTAGCACTTCCACTAAACATAAACAAATAAGTCTGTGTTGAAGAATGAAGACTGCTTTTCCAGATCCAGAGCACAATGCTAACCATTGGGTTAGCTATGCCACAAATGACTGTGCAATATAGGGGTATGTTCCTGATGATTGTCTGTATGTGATGCAATAGAAGCAGGGATTTGTCCTTCTGATTGTCTTTCTGTGATAGACAATGGTTTAACTACTATCAGAACATCAGAAATTATCAGAAAGATGGTTTTTCAAGGGTGTCTTGCTAAAGGAGGCCTCTTTCCATCTGTTCCAAGAGTCTGCACTCACTGAATGCCATCCCAACAGAAGCTGCCATCCTGATTGGACTGTGAATGGCCTAACAGACACATTCTGTCCCTTGCAAAGGATGCCAAGCAATCCTTAGCTGAAGAAGAGAGAAAACCAAGAGGACAGTGCTCAGAGACTGGGGCAGGTGGTTTTTGCTCGTCATGAGTCATTGGGTGGGGTCCCCATCCCAGTGAACTCCTGGCTGGTGAGTTGGGGACAGTAATTCAGACAGTTAGGTGTAGGCCATTGGAATGCATATCCTTCTTTAACAAATGAAGGGGATGCTCACTCACTGAGCCAGAAGCATGGTTTCTCTTATGGGATCTAAGCCTGAGTTCTCTGATCATAATGGCCAGTATTCTTCCAGTCACTGGCCCTTCAATCAGATTAAACAGACAACATGGCCACAGTGTTAGTTGCACTAAGGATCAATGATGTTTTATTTCAATTGTCAGCCTGATGGTATTCATGAGGCTCACCTTGGACATACTTCCAGGCAGGTTTAACTGAAGAGAGAAGACTGATCCTAAAGATGTGTTGTCAGCATGCCATGGCTGGAGTCCCAGACTGAAAAAAACAGGAGGAGGCCAGTTGAGAGTGAGAACAGGCATTCCCCTTTCTTTGGTTCCTGGCCAGCTGTGATTCGAGGAGTCATAGCAATATGAGTTCACCGCCATGAACTCTGCCTTGCCTCCTCCACTAAGATGAACTGTACCTCTTCAGACTGTGAGCCAGTACAACCTTCTTCCTGTGAGGTGCTTCTCTCGGGGTGTTTTCACCTCAGAGATGAGATATATAACTAATACAGGAGTCAGTGTTTAGAGTTGTTAGTCTGGGTTGTATATACTTGGAGGAAACCTGCTGGTAAGGTTTCATATGGTTTCCATAAAAAAACCATTGAGCACTGGACAGCAAAAATGATATTGACATTTTTCTCCTTTAGCCCAGGAGAACTAAAGCCCAGTCAGGAGGAGCCTCATTTCCTCCACAGTCTCTAGACAACACTGGTCCTGTTTCAATCCTACCTGTAGAGTCCTGTGTTGTCTGGTCCATATAACATCATTCTGTGTTTCTGTCTTCCAAAGCCATTCAGGCATCTTCTCTCTCCTCTTCTCTGGACCTCTAAGATGTGTCCCGCAAGACACATATGTTGAGGTCTAACCTTCACTGTCACCCTTTCACCTTGTCAAGAAAGGATAAATAAGATTAAAAGACGTCATAGGTGTGTCTTAATCCTCAACTTAGAACTGCAAAAGCCCTTTTTCTAAAACAGCTGTCTCCAAAGACCACAGGGGCTAAAGGGAACAGTGCTCAGACACATATCTCTGAAGGGAAGTGCCAAAGCACTGAGGGAAAGTAGAGAGTGTCTCCTTTCAGGGTGCAGGTGTGAGTTTCATCCAGCCCAAGGAGTTCTCCCTGAACCTTGTAGTGAAACCCCTGGTGTTTATGATACCACTCCCTTCTCCTTTGAGACCGGCAACCCAGTGTTTTCCACGCTGAGGATTCAAATTGTCTTTGTCTGTGTGAGCTGGACATCAGCTCTCCCTTGTGGATATTCTCAAATGTTCTGAGACTAGGATCACAGAGAATCAATTTGAAGAATGAGCTCTACTGGGCTCCACTTTGAGCCTTTTTTGTGAAGCCTTGTAAAGTGGATCCAAGTTCAAGATTATGCTTTATCCACATCTGCATATTCCCTCTCCCTCTATCGTATCTCCCCTCACACTCTCTTCCTCTGTGTGCCTCTCTCCAACCCCCCTTTCTCCTCCCCTCTTCTGTTTTTCTGTCTCTATGTAGAATGTCTTTTGATCTGAGGTTAGTGACTTTTGGGTGAGCTTTTAGCTGTAGGCTCTCATCAAAGTCTTGTGTTTTTTGTTTTTTTTTTTTTTTTGTAATCTAGAAATCTCTCTACATGTCTGTGAAGCCAGAGTGCCTCGTGCTTCAACTTGCAGGAACTGAGGGTGTTCTCATCAAAATGCCAGAGCAGCTCTGGGCGCTGAGGGAGGCAGGAGTCTAAATTCCTTAATTCACATCTTCATCTCTCTTCTGCTCAGCCCAGAATCCATGATGAAGCCTCACCTGTCCTGTTGAAACCACACAAGCAAAGAGACCTCTGAAGGAGTTTCTGAAAGGATTTCTTGGGTCACAGTTAAGGCTCCTACTGTCTTCAGTGAAGCCCACATGCTGCTGAGCATCCCTAAGGTTTCTCAGAGGGGCTTGACATCACTCCCTCATGAGGTTATGTTACCCCCCCCCAAATAACCTTGGAAACTTGGAGTGAATGTCCAACATGTCGTCTAGTTGGGCAGGCTGCGTGGCACACACTTGGACCTTCAGTGCAGTATTTAGATTTAAATGCAAATTAGGTTCAATGCATCCTGAATTCCCTGATGACACCCAAATAAGAGCACTCTACCAGAGTGATGTCCACATACCACGTGCCACTTTTCTGGGAGTAAGCTGCCTGTGCTTTTTGAGCAATAGAATCCATTCATTGGGGAGAGGTAGACACACAACTCCTTTTTACCTAAGCACATGTCAAAAGTTGTTCTATCTATCTATCTATCTATCTATCTATCTATCTATCTATCTATCTGTCTGTCTGTCTGTCTGTCTGTCTGTCTGTCTATCTATCTTTCTATCTCTATATCTAGCATCTATCAATTATCTGTCTTGCTCTCTCTCTATTATCTATCTGTCTAATTATTTTATGTGTGTAGCTGATTGTATGTGTATGAATGGAGGTGCACATGAGCTATGGTACAGATGTGAAAATCAGAGGCTAACCTTGGCTGTTGGTTCCCACCTAGCATGCTGTTTGAAGAAGGGTCTTCTTTTTTGGTTCACTGCTCTGTATGCCAGACTAACTGTCCTTCCTGAAAGCTTCAGGGGTTCTGATGTCTCACTTTCCCATAGGAACACTGGAATTATGGGCTAATGTTTCCAGGTCTGGCTTTTAATGTATTATTGGGATTTGAATTGGGTCTTCACATGTGTGTGGCAAGCACCTTACTGAGCCATCTCCCAGGCCCCAAGTTTGTATTAGTGAAGTCAATGCTCAGTGAATAGGCACAGCTGTTACTGAGTAGATGCACTAACTCTTTACAATGAGGGGTAGAAATATAAAAGAGTGCCTGAGACTCCACACAGCTATCAAAAAGCCAGAGCTCTTCATTTAGAAGAATGCATATACGCAGTCACTCCCACAAGCCTAGAGACTAAATCACCCTAGGATCCTGGTCCACAGACCTTAGCACAGGCAGCCTCTTTATTTGAGAGCTGAGGCTTACACCCAGATCCATATCAAGGTTTCATGGAAGATATGTCTCAGATAGGAGGGAGCAGGCCTGCCTAGTCTCCAACAAGATTTAGAATCCTGGACCAGATCCCTGACCAGCAAGTTCCTAGACACAGCAAGTAGGCTCCCCAGAAGAAGTAGATGTAACCCCATCGGGGGATATGTAAATGTGTCCCCATCCGTCAACATAAAATCTGCTATGAATGTGTGAAGCTCAATATTCAACAACCAGCTGCTGGAAGAAGTCTGCTTTGCCCCTGAGGTTCTGTAGCAGGGATTGTTAAGAAAGTGCTGTGGTATTAGCAGAGCTTGGTATTCTCATGGTAGCTTCTAGATGCCTGTGTTCCCATAGACTGCCAGAAGGCACTAAGGGCCCAGTCCTAAAAATGTACCCTCACAGGCCCCAATCCTCTTCTATGTGCTGACCTGTACTCACATCTTCATCTCAAGGCCAACCATTCAGTCATCCAACAGGTCATGACCATGATTAATGGCACCAGGATTGTACATGTTCAGAATATGTTCAGACATGTCACCTCTTCTTGTTGGGCTTATAAGCTACTGGGTGGTAAGCTGTACAATGGTGTATAATTATATAGAGAAAGAAGTAGGCAGAGACACTCCCTGGGAAAAGGATGGCAGCTAGTGCTGAAGGTCAGAAGTGTCTGAACAGCAAGGGCAGAGGCAGAAGCACCCAGAGGACAGATCTAGAGAGGGAGCACAGACACGGGTCACCCAGACGAGGGTGACAGGTGGCATTTGGGAATAAGTGTTGAATAGTGGATGGTGGCCTGCCATCTGTACCCACAGTCCAGGCAGACTAGAGATGACAAGAGTAACAAAGAGAAATAATCACATGTGCCTTGTGTGTGGAGAGGATCCCAGGAGCCCACTGTAGCTGGCAACAGAGGAAGTACAGCTTTCGAGGCTGGGTGGAAAGGCTCAGGAGAGGGTGGTGTTAATAGCACCTGTCCCTCAGTGCATAAAGGAGGGGAGTCATAGGCTGTAGAGGAGCAGAACACCATGAAGGGCTCAGAAAGTGGTGACCAGTGTTTGTTCAGAGGCAACTTCCTCCATGTGGTGACCCTACCAGTGCCTCATCAGAGCATAGATTTAGGGATCCTCAGTGTGGAAGTGTCTACTTAGACTCATTTTCAAATTCATTGTTCACTTCAGAATGCTGGGTAAAGAAAGGCACTCATCAGTGTCCTATCACCACTGCATAGGCAAACCAACCAGGCCACTGTGAATGTATGGCTTCCCTATGACCTTGTATATACACACTGGCCAACTGTATGGGGTGGAGAAGGATTGCAGTCATCACCCACAGGACAGCAGCAGCATGGGATCCTTCAACAAGGATGTTCTCCTTTCCCATGGATGAATACTGAGGTAGAAAACAGCTCTCTTAGAGGCCCTGCTGATCCTCAACCCACACGAGGCAGGCTGCAGGACAGTTGAACAACTATCAGACACATGCTCCATTGTGGAAGTAGCACATGGTTAACACTGCATCACTGCATTGGAAGCAAGGCTGGCTGACCCCTGCCCTGCCATCACCTGTGACAGTTATCCCTGCCCTAGAGTACTCTACAGCTCTATCCTCATCCATTTGCAAGGCAGCAGAAGTACAGGGCTACAGGCAGTCCAGGGGAGATCCATCTCTGCCCAGAGCATGCGTTTGCACGACAGTAGGTCAATAAAGCCATCTTCATATATCCAGAAAGTGTGTCCTTGTGGAGGAGCCAGGGACAGCTCGATCAGAATAACTTTTTTAAAATAGTGACATAAATATCTATCATTTCACTATATATGAATTTTTTAATATTTCCAATATAGACGATGCTGAATGTGGAATTTCAGAAGATATGGCTCCACTTAGCCTGGGGGCCTTTTGATTCCACTAAAGCGTTTTTTATCAGGTTTCATCAGCCTTATTGGAAGATGGGGACAGGTCCTTATTGGAAGACGAGTGGAAATTTGTCAAGCATTTACCCATGCTATCTGTCTCGAGCACAATTCACTGAAGACTTAATTATGGCAGTGGGGCTTGCATGTCAAGAGCCCTGGGATGCTGTCTCCTGGAAAAGAACGTGTGGGTGAATGTAGGTTCAAATGCTTCACCATGAGGAGAGATGAGAGCAAGCAAGAAAGATTAGCACCATTCTCATAGGAATCTGCGTGGAATCTTCCCTGGGGATGGATGAAAACCACCAGTGTTTGATTCTGGGCCCAGAGAGATTGGAGTCAAGGCTGAAAATGACTACCAGTGTGAGCAAGAATCACAGGCAACTTCTTTCCTCAAGAATAAAAGGAACTTTCCAGAATAGGTCTGTGCTTAGGAGTAGGATGAAGAAAATGCAGGAAAGCACACTTTGGATGGATTTTTTGGAGATTTGAATATTACGACGGCCACAGTGGCATGGGAGAAGGTTTCTGTGTCTGACTTTTAATGGGAGCATCCCAAGTGTGGTATTCATGCCTAAATGCAGCCAGAGATAGCTATGCCTGTGGCCCAATACAGAATCATGAACTTAGTAAGAACGCTGTGGGATAATTTTGCTAATTAGATTGGAATATGAACTTTGTAGAAGACAATATCATGTCACAATGCCATTGGATCAGGACCTTTAGCTCATGGGCCATAGACTAGAAGCTTCTCTGACATCTCAAGCTTGTTAGAAAATACTGGTTTTCATAATTACCAGAATACGGATGGTTCTGATGCAAGTTTCTGTTAAAGGCTAGTATTCTGGATGATGGCTTCAGCTGACTGGGAAAGAAACACTGAGTTTAAGAGATAAAAAATGAAACAGGAAGTATTAGTTTGGTGTTGGAAGATGTTCCTCCAAGGTAGGGGAATTTGGGAGATAAGAACCATAGGCTTTGATGGGGGAGCAAAAACAGCTGGGAGAGATGGGCAGGTGCCATACATATCATGGAAGATGGGTAGAGATGAAGGTTCAGAGGAACAGCATCAGAAAGGGAAACATTAGACAAGCTGCATATGTACGAAAAGAAGTCACCGAGTATCACAGCTCTGGTTTCTTCTCTGATGTCTAATAGTTTTTTCCATGTTGGACTTGCAAATATGTTTGTACATATGTGAGAATGCTTCAGGATTTGGCTTCATGCAACACAGGGTAAGACAGATGGGCTCCTCGGGGCTCAGATCCTCTCTAATGATGTAGACATGGACACTGTATGATAAGTTGGAGAGATGGAATGGCCCCAGTCTCAAAACCCAGGAAGTAGGTTCTTCTTGAACCAAGGTTGCTATCCAGGTTCCTATAATCTCAACTATATGAAGGGAGACACAAAAAGATTCCTGAACTCACTGGATAAGCCTGTCTAGCAGACAGTGAGGTCCAGGTTCAGTGAGAGAGCCTGTCTAAAAAAAAAAAAAAAGAAGAAGCCGAGGAGTTATTGAGCAAGACATTAGATGCCTCACTTGCATTTACACACACACACACACACACACACACACACACACACACACACACACACGCTGCTGCTGCTGCTGCTGCTGGAACCTCCACTCTTGTTACTGGCATCAGCATTCTGGACCCAGAGCTTAACAACCCCATGAACGGCTGAGCTAAGGAATTTTAGCTATTGATTTCTCTGCAGCATGAAGATATGATGTATAATCCCCACAGAGCAAAGACACAGCTGCATGTAGACCACATTTTCCAAGCAAACACTGTATGTATGACTGAGGGATTGGAGAACCTGGTGAACATCTGTCTATCAGAATCTAAGCTCATGGGAAATGTTAACAATTTTTATGGCTGTGGACAGACATTCAGCTACCACAATAGGGCTCAAATATTGGCACTGGTCACTGTAAGTAAAATGGTGCAGACTCCAGCTGGACTGGAGGTAACATCAGGGCTTGCCATTTCTCAATTGCAGTGTTCAAGCATCGCTGTGTTCCACACTGCTGACCAATCTCTGGTCAGCTGCAAATGTGTACCATCTGGCCTGTCAGTCACTGATGTAGCCACCATCCTGTAAAAGTAGGTCCTGCATGAGCCCATGTGAGATGTTCTGGAGAAACTAGATGAGCCAGAGCATAAATAGACAAGGAATTGAGAAGTTCAGGTAGACTGGTTGGGCACAGGATGCTGCTACACAAGTAAACCAAATTATTTATACCTCTACAGTTAGTCAAGAATTGAAGTAATGGCAGAGTGACAAAATAGGATGAATTCTCCTGCCAGGAAACTACAGGTGGGCAGATGTAGGCATTGAATACTAAGAAGTGAACACCACAACCCAGATAACTTTAGCCTTAGCACAGGTCAGGTTGAATACATGCAGTGTGAAATTTTTCCCAGCATGTACACCATAGAGTGAGGCAAAAATAGAGGCTGGGCAGTGTGAGAGACATTGGTGTTCTTGGAGGGCTAAAGGGGGCTCATTACACACCACTGTCCAAATGAGGCATTAAAATGGCCAAGGTGTAGAGGGCTCTGGGAAATTCACGTGGTGATCTTTCCACTGATGCACTCCAGGTAGAATAAACCCATACCTGAAACATCCCCAACCTTAAAGATCCTCCTCGGTGGATAATCTTTACCATTCAACACTCTCCAGAGAAATAAAACAGAATGCAGAATTTTACAACATTACATCACCAGCCAAACATTACTTGTTGTGGAAAAAAAAGAAAAAAACCTCATAGTTGAGAAAAATAAATGAGTTGGCAGAGCAGACCTTGAGAAGAGATGGACCAGATGCTTCATTTACAGCAGAGATTATGAACATAGTCAAAGAAAATGCAGCCTGACATAGAGGCAAGGAATGTCAGGCAAGAAACAACTATGGACTTAAATTGTATTTGGAAGTGGAAAAGAGGTGCTGCTTAGCTGCTTAGTTCCACAGCACAGAGGAGATGGGCTTAAGAAACAGGGAAGAAGCCAATGGATTGGTAGAATGTCACTGATTTCTCAGACAACATCTGACAAGAATTTGTCCCCTCAGAAAGGTTACTAGAAGTGCTCACAGGTGTCTTTCACTCAGGATGATATTTAGATCTCATTCAGATCTACAGTTAAAAAAAAAAAAAAAGGACATCAAGTATAGAAGCCACCAGAGCAGCCAGAATTGGGCCCTCCTGTTGTGCTGGGCATGTGTTTTTGAAGTTGTCTGTATTGTTTACCTCTCCTGAGGCTGTTTCACTATAAACAGGAGGCAATCAAGATTACTGAGCCTAATACCTCGCCAGGTGAGAAAATCAGATGTTGGACTATCTAGTCATCCACACAAGTAAAAGTACTGTCAACTTTAGCTTCTTTTTGACACACGACACATGCCTGACTATGGGGGCTTTCCTAACATGACACCATGTGAAGGAGTCATGCTTACAGGAGGGACAACAAGCTTCAACATTGCCCCATGGGACTTATTGGAGCTCTTGCTCACAAACTCTCACCAGACTTCAGAAGGATGGCCAAGGATTGACCCATTCATGATGTTAAAACACACACTGAAGTGCTTCGATTGCTCCATGTTACCGGACTGTGGCTGCCATGTTTACATTTATGTTCTTATACATTCCTTCGTTCTACAGATGTGCACTGGGCAATAACCATATGGTGACATCATCTGCTGCAAGAATAAAGACGTCGTTCACTAGCCAGGCAGAGATTTGTCGCCACAGTTTTAAGTGACTCGAATGCAGCCTGTAGATTTAGTTCCCTCAAACCATCCCAAACTCTTGATCAAACCTTCCCTATGCCGCAGGTGCTGCAGGAGTGTCAGAGATGTAACATGTGTTTCTCCAGCATCAAGCTGCAGAGGAAAACATAGGAGGCAACATGAAACTCTCTCCTACTGTGTCCACATTGACACTGTACCACCAAAGTCAATATTGTTGGTGTCCCATCCTAGCTGTTCCCCAACCCTCACAGTTTCTGAGAATTGAGGGCTATGTTCTACAGATCACTAGTTACCTAGAGTCCTTTGCTCCTCAAGAACAACCTCAGCTAGCCCTCATATGTACAGCTTTCAGTCAAAGATGAGCAAGGGGCGATGGTTAAACACTGAGGCTTCCTAGAATGGTGAGCAGGGCACCTATGAGCCTGTCCCCTTGGACCCTAAAGGTGGGACTAAGCTCTTCTTGTCAGTGTTGCCTCAATTCCAAGATGTCTTTCCTGGACTCCTTCCCCCTCTCCATGAGATCCTCACCCAGCTTTAGTTGGTTTCGTGTTCCCAGACTCCTCTCTGGGCCTAAGGGTCTGCTCTTGGGGTTCCACACCGAGATGCACATCATAATTGTAGATACAGGATACATTCATGTGTCTATTGTAGTTTGAGTGCTTCTGTGAGCTCATTATTATCTGTCACAGACTTGTCCCCATTTTCTCCTTCCTTACAAGCTGGAGCCAGGTCTACATCCCAGGAGTCTGTAATGCCTCCTCTCTTGATTCTTGGGCTTCCTGAGCCCAGTCCAAGCTCTGGAGTATATCTGATCACTCTGTTCTGCTGCCTGTCCATAGAGTCCTAGCTGTGGCTGCATTGCCAGGGTTCTAGAAAAGGGACCTTGCTTCTTTTCTGTTTAGACTCCCACTGGCAAACTCAGGTGCCCAGCCATAAAGCATCCACTCTCTCCCTAGGTTTGCTTATTTACATCTCCCTCAGAACCGCTAAGACCAGAAACATCCTACCATCAGGCCAAGCCCTTGATCTTCTGCCCAGAATCCTTTGCACACCTTTTGATCAGATGATCTCAACCCTGTGAAGTTTACCATGTGGCTACAAATAGATACACATTTGCATATTTGTCAAGCTCAGCCCAGCAGCGAGTGGCAAAGCGAACCACGGGAGGTGGAGATGTTTGCTTTAATTTAACAGGATTTGTGTGTATTTATTTCAACGACTGCAAGAACTCTATAATTCAGAAATGGTCTGTGGGTGTACATAGGACCCTCCAACTTCACAAGCCAACAGCAGCCATCCTTGAACCTGCCCAGCCAATCAAATCAGCCTATGAGTTACAGGTATGTGGCATGTATGTGAGGTGATATGTGGCTGTGTGAACTGCACACTCCTGGGCTGTTCCTTGCACTGCACCTCCAATGAGCTACACTGTGTTGCACTCTCCATGAGCCACACTGTACATGTGGGCTACCCTGTGTGTGCTGCATGCATTATGAGCCACACAGTGGGTTGAACTCTGGCTATGCTGTAGCAATCCTGTGCTATACACTGTCTACCATGTGATAAGTGCGCCATATCGTGTATGACATTGATGGCCCAGGGTTGTGGTACAGTAAATCTGGCTGCAGGCCACCATGGGGAACCTGGATCCCAACCTCACTTTACTATAAGTAAATAAGCTACCACATCTCCATGGTGCAATCACTGCGCAGCTCCCTCTGGTTTAAAACAAGAAGGGCCCAGACTTTCTGGATCCTTCTACAGCCAACAGCCCATGATCCCAAAGCATGGTTCTTTTCCTTAGAAGATGTCTGACCAATGGTGTACTGCCCAGGAGGATGCTAACCTCAGGTTAATGGTGCCACTGAACACAGGGAGGGCCTGACACTGGCACCCCACCCTGACCCCAGCATGTTGCTTTGTGGTCTCTGCACTTCAGTCTGGGCTGTCTTCACTCATTCCTATGTAGGAGGGGAAATGGGATGAGAACACTCGGCTCAAGCTTGAGGTCCATGTTTGCAGGGCAAGGGTTTCTGGCTCCTCAGTGACCTGCAGGGCCTCTACAACAGTCCTCCTCACACTCATAATGGTCACAATCACCCAGAAGGATGAAAGCTGTCTTTCCATCACTGCCAGCTCCAAAGGCTGTGGGGACAAGCCAGCCCTTCCCCCATGAACACCCTTGCTTTGTCTCACTGAGTCAAAAACCACTGTGAACTTCTCAATTTCCAAGTGAAATGCAATAGCATTAGAGTGTCGGCTGAACACCTCTCCATTCCCTGCTCTGCACAGCTACTAGTTGCTGCCCACAGTCAGGTCAGGAGACATGGAGGCTGACTGGTCACTGCTGGGGTAGTACCTTATTATATGGTGGCACTCACATCAACAATAAAATATTGTAACCGGAAAGAAACATACAGAGACTTAGAGATGATGCAGGGTGTCAGCTGCTCACTACCAAATTGTATTTGCCTTTGTTTGTGTCAAGGCTTTGAAAGAAATAAAATTCTTTTTTTTTTCAGTTCCAAAATTTATTTATAAAATAAGTATTTCTCTAATAGAAATAAAATTCTTTAAAGATTATGTTGGAGCTTTTCTGTCTTCCTTCCTGTTTCCCAGGCTCACTCTCTCCTGTGTTTGATGTCTGATAACCATCTTCCAGACATTTAACCTGTGTATCACTGTGTGGTGCTGAATGGCCTCCTGTATTGTAGTGTAACATGTATTACAAGTCACACACACATTCACACACATATACATGCATACATACATACAAACACATATACACATTCTGCTAGATATTCTTGCTTATATCTCTAGATACATATGGCTTAAATTCTTTAGGTTGTGGTTTGTTTATGTGTTGATTTTAACTCACACCTTTTCTTCTCCTCCTCCTCCTCCTCTTCCTCCTCCTCCTCCTCTCCTCTCCTTGTCTCTCTCTTCTGCTTCACCTTTCCCATACCCTCCTCCTCCTCCTTCTCTCCTTTTCTCTCCTCTCCTCTTTTATCCTCTCTCCTTCCCCTCTTTTCTTTATTTCCACTATGGATGGACAGGGCATGCAAAATACCATTTGCTGGTGGTGATATCAATTTGACCTTGTCCCCTGTATTGCAGCCCCTGAGATCAGTGGTCTCCTCTGCTCTGATGTACAGTCAGCCCATGATACCGCAGTGAGTTCCAAGTCCACCATAGTTAATGCTCAGGTATGGTCATCTCTGCAGCCACCTTGCAGCTACTCTGCATTCTCTGCCCTGTGCCGATATCCCTAGAGTTTGACTATAATCCACCTTTTCCATCTCTACAGCATTGCTGGTTCAAAATGTTACATTTTTCCCAATAGGGTCATGTGTTACCAATCTGGATTTGTGTCTACAAGACTATTTTTTGGTGGCCATTGAATGTTGGCAAATATTTTTCTTTTCCATCTTTCTGTGTGAAAGATTGTATGCCTATGCATCTATGTGTCTTAGTGTAATGTATGTATGCCCTACTCTGCACATGAAGATCAAAGGGCAACCTCATGTTCTCACCTCCTACTTTGTTAGAGATAATGTCTCTTATTCTTTTCCCTGTACATACCAGGCTATCTGCTCCATGAGCTTCTGGGCATTTTCCTGTTTCTCCTATTTGTACCTTCCGACTTTGTCTTTGAAGTGGTTGGTTTTCAGGTATAGCCCACCATGCCCACTTTGACATTGGGAGTAGCCATTGAAACTCAGCCCCCATACTTGTCTAGCAAATGCTTTACCCACTGTGACATTCTCCCAGCTCTGTCAATTATTTTAACAAATTAAGCAATATAATACATTCTCTTTAGTCTGTTTTATGGTACATTGTGGTGACCTACTTCAGGATACTGAAACAGTCTTATATTCCTAGAATGGGCTCACTTATCGTTGATATGTGATTATTGTACATGTTGCTGGCTTCCATTTGGTAACATTGTTTAGGGAGTTTGTGTCTGAGTTAATAAGATATTGGTACATGGTGTATACACATCCCCAAGAATATGTATATGACATTATTTTTTAACTTCTATGTCATGGTAATACTGGGATCAGAGTACTGAATTACCAGTGTACCTGACTGTCTCCAGATGTGAATGTAAATAGTCTCCTCTTCACTGTGATAACAGAGTTAATCTCTCTCTCTCTCTCTCTCTCTCTCTCTCTCTCTCTCTCTCTCTCTTCCCCTCTTGGAGCTGTGCAGTTCATTTGTCTTTCAGTTTCTAAGTATGGCCAATGACACTAGCAGTGGCAGCTAGCAAATCAAACCAGATAAACCTCAGAAGGGCAGGTTCCATGTTGACAAAACTTACTCTCTCCTAATGTAAAGCCCAAGATCAAGATGTAGCCATCTCCTTGTAAAGCTCTGCAAGAGACTCTATGCTCGTCCTCCCCCAGATGCTAGGGTGGCTGGCAGTTGCTAGCATGCCTTCCACTCTGATTCTCCCTGTCTTCATCCCTCCACCCATCTTTCTTCTTTTCTTTACCGCTCCTTTTATGAAGATAGTAGATGTTTAGGATGAGGAGGTCTTCCCTAGTAGGGCGGCACCATCTAAATAATTGCTCTAAAGGACTCAGCATCAAAGAGACATCACATACTTAGGTCCCTAGACTAAGTTTCAGCATAGGCATTTGGGGTACAATCCAGCCTTCAGCATCCCAGAGTGAATACCTGTGCACACTCTGACTCTCCCTGTGCCACAGCAGTCTCAAGTACCTCCTGGAGTGCACTGCATCTTGCTTCTGGATTCTAGCACTGAAGCTAACTTCCATCCATGTCACTCACTCCTCACAAGCAGGCATTCCGCAAATATGTGAACTAGCACATCAAACAGACACAAGTCAGATGTTGACATTGACTCTGTGGTGTGAAAATGGACAGGTCCAAGCTGTTCATTCACTAAGAGAGCTCTGCCTTTGTAGAGATAGGCGCTCAGATGGAGCCAAGAGGAAGGTTTACAAGTGAAATAGTCTACATCTTGGTAGAAATGATATCAGGAAACTAGGGCTCTCCATGCATGGAGCCCTGAGTGTTTGTGCAAGGTCCCAGGACTTCCCTGCATTGTTTATTTAAAGACGTGGAATAAATGTAGTTCCCAAACCATCACAGTTCTGTTACTGTAAGGCTTACTGGCACTGCAAGATCAGCACACAGGATGAACACTCTCCATGATTTATGTGAACCATGTGTTAAACTCAGAAAATAAAGACAAGGCTTGGTAGACTGCACAATGGGCTTTGTGCAGGAATTAAATAAATCACAAAGCCTTTGTGAAGGATTCACCTGCCTTCTTTCTCCCTTCTGGCTCCTGGCTCCTGATAATGCATTTTATAGAGTCAAGTGGGAAGAAATTGTCTGTGTCCCCTTAACTACTTGCAGAGAAGTTTTCTCAATTTTACCTCATTCCTTAAATGGCTTTAAAGTTGAATTGAGTGACAGCTTCAAAAGGATGTGTCTATCCAGTTCTGAACACACAGAACTACTGCCTGTGGCTTATTTAGAAAAGTCACTGAAAGTGGATCTAAGTTAAAATCTTGAGTGATGTTATAGTGGGCTTGTGTATATGAGATCTAAATCCAACTCCATAAAGACACAGAAGAAGATGCCCTGGACAGAGGCTATAAGAGAATATAGCAGAGCCAGAGGAACATAGCCACATGCACAGGACCAGTGAGTTTATTGGAGACAGCCAGGCAGAGGCAAACAATCCTTCCCAGGAAGCTGTGAAGAAACAGTGGCCTGTAGACACTTTACGTGGGAAATCCTGACCTCCAAAAGCAGAAGAAGCCTTCTCTTGACCCATGTCACCACACTGTATCCCCGAGTGAAAGGAACATACCTATAGCAACTCAGTAACATGAGCTGAGAAAGTACTAAGACAAATGGTAAAGGGAGTAAGTGAAGGGCAGACTACCTCAGGTGGCCAGCCCTCTTTACTGCTTAGAAAAAGTGAGGCGGGAGCCCATGTCATGCTCCATCTTGCAGTAAGAAAGCATCCTGAGTATCATGTGGGGTACATGCCCAAGAGACAGTGCTGTGAGTACCCATGCCTCTTTCTAACAACAACATTGTGTTAACAGGCACTATTTCTGCAGGGGCAGGCTGGAGGTGGCTCCCTCAGTGACTATACACCTCATACCTAGCAACCAGGGGCAAGCATCTTGTGTCCGACTTTAAAAGGATTGGCCAGGCAGTCTCTAAATGCATCTGTTGAAGACTGGGTACCAGACTAGGATACTGTGAGGCTGAGTGTTTTTGTGCAGCAGAAACGATGCAGGCAGAAGTGATGTGGAAGTGGCTGAATGAGTCATCTCCATGTGTGGTAAGTAAGTCAGTCCTGCATGGTCTTTCTAGCATAAAAACTCATGAAGGAGACAAAGAGGAGTGCAGGCATTCACTTTGTTCCTCCTGGGCCCATTCCCCCACAGTGACAGAAAGCGCATGCAGCTCCAAGTCCCAGACTATTCCCAGCCTGGGATGAGTCTGAAACCACAACACCCCCTGCATCTTCTGAAGTACACCTTCCAAAGAATCACATAGCTGTCCTTTCCATTCCCAGAATCCCATTGTCCACCTGGTTGGAGTTAAATCAGAGGGGTGACTGGAGTGTCAGGGATGGGACTCACTGTAATATCACACACTTGGAAAAATAATGAGGCATCATGGGCCATAAGTGTATGCACTCATGTTTGTCATGGGTCTAAGGATGTGACCAATTATAGTTAAGTTGCATACAGGAAGAACCTACGGTAGCAACTACTCCAAAACACCCAGTGTTGAGCCATTGTTGAAGCCAGTACTTGAGTACAAGCACAGGCCTTGGCTCAGAGCCTTCTACACCTTAGGGCTAGGGGACTAGTACACTGATTTATGACCAGTGAAAATAGTGGCCAGTGCCCAAGATAAGCAAATACAAGGGTGGAGAAGGCATGAAAGTAACAGGGTAGAGGGGGAATGAATGAGCCCACCCACAGGCATGTGTCAGGAGTGTGTGGTGGGGAAAAGAGGTGTTGAGACCCTACTGCAATACCACCATTTCTCAGTGAGTCCTCCCTCAGTGTGTGAAGTAGACCTAGGCTTCATCAGCAGAGTTTGTGATCATCATTGCTATTTTAGGCTCTTGGCTTCAGTGGGAGAGTAGTAACCTAATCAAGGTCAAAGCGATCACGCTTGGGCCAGCATCAGAAGCCATGCTCTCTGGGAGGAGAGCTCTCCTTTCCCTGTCTGCTGACAGCCGGTGGAACTGTTTCCTTCCCTGTAGGAGCTTCCAGGCTGGTACTTCCCTGTTTGACTTTCAGAGGCAAGGTCGAGAGATCAAGTTCCCAGTAATGGATACAGGGATCTGTTTTCCCACCGTGCGGGATCGTGAGCCCTCAGCAGTTTGAAGTGCGGCCTGCTAAGCACTTGTTGTCCTAAGTGGCACAGAAGCTGAGCAGCCGAACATCATGTAAAGCATGAGGGGCGCAGCCAGAGGCCTTCCCCAAGGTCTCCCAGATGGGCTGAAAGTTGATCCTGCTGGGTCCTGTGTGATATGGATAGAATTCCTCTAGCTCTGAGCAGGAACACAGGATGACCACAGGACACTCTAATTGAAATACATTTGAAGAGATAAGCACCCCATTTGTAGGGTGCTTTTGTTTGGCTAAGGGGAGGAAATGGTTCACAAATCCAAATAAAGGGGATATGAAAAAAAGCCCATCATCTGTTGAGAACAGGAACAGGTATGGTGAAGGAGGGAGAGAGACAAGGTGTCAGAGTGCTTGAGTTGGGTCACCCCCAATGGACAGTTAGGAACTCTCCTGAAATGCTGTGTACTAGGGGCCCACAAACAATTGGCAATCCATGGTGCACGGAGGGACTGTTGAGTGAGAAGAGGGTTCAGACAGATGGATGCTGGCTCTGAAGGTGCTTCTGCTATGGCTAGACAACCAATGAGGACAGAGTTTACAGGGGGATGATTTTCAGAAATGGACAAACAGAGAGGGATTCATCCCAAAGATCTCTTTCATTCCTGCGAGAATGTGAGCCCTTTGTAAGTGAGGAATAGCATCACTGTGCTAAACCAAAATTGGATGTAATTGATTCTTTAATTAACAGGATGCTCAGGGGCTCCCTGAACAACCTACGGAGCATCTGTGGAAATGCACTCCAGTCATTTCCACCTGGTTCCTCAGCTTTTTCCTTTCCAAGAGTGGCTGTGCAATCACTGCGCAGCGCGGGTGGGTGGGTGAGAGTTTCTGTTTAGTGTCTCACACACTCCTACCCTCATAGCACAAACTGAGGGACACTTGTAGTGAACTCAACAAACACCCCCAAAGCTGGTCTTCTCAGTCCCCCACTGTCCTGACATAAAAAGGCTATGGGACCGGAGTTACAGCACTAAAAGCACACTGCAGACTCCAGTGTTCTCAGCTTCACCAAGAGCAGTGCCCACAGGCAGCCTGGAAGCATTGCCATCCCTCCCCTTGCCCATCCTGCTCCTCCTCTTTCAGCCTCCATGCACCAGCATCCTTTCTGCCTGTTGTGCTTCATCTAAAGCATTTCCTTCCTCTTCCTCTTCTTCAGGTCTCCTTGCTTTCAGATTCTCCTTGTTCCTAAACTACAACCAAGAAGGGCCTCTGCCACCATGGTGTCATTACCAAAGCATGGACTGTCTGTATAAAAACCTTAGAGTCAATGTGCACGTTAGCCATAGGCTTCCCTGGGGATGGGGGAGATGAAGGCTTGCTTGCTGTTAAAGTGAGCTGCCCCTATTTTCTCATTGTCCCAGCACACGGAATCTGTGGGTCCAGGCAAGGATCAAGATGGCTGCCACAGGCTTCTAGCTATAGGCTCTCCTGGAGTTTCCAAGCACAGCCATCACCAGAGGGCCTTAAACTGACTACCTGTCATGTCATCAGATCCAGGACTTTGCTCTGATGATGTGGGAAAGATGATGCCAGTGGTATTGTGAGCAGTTTTCTTAGGTGTGATTCTAGCATGCTATCTGTACTCCTAAAAAAGCTTTTCATTTCAACCTGCACACACACACACACACACATACACACACACACACACACTTAAAAAAGATACGTATAGTGTACATTCAGTTCTTTTCTTGAGTGCTGGGAATCTTAAGTCAAGTCCACAAGTGAGTCAGCTTGTGTTTAAGCCACAAGCATCTTAATGGCAGGCATCTCTCCAGCACGTGGATGGTTTTGTTTTAGAAAACAACTTCACCACCACATTTTTGCTGTGTGCATATGGTGCCAACGGTGTGGGGCGGATAATATTGGGAGGATTTCGAGTTCCATACTATCCTGTAGCTCAGAGAAGACGCCCTCTGGATGACAGTGATGATGACCCTCGAATCAATAACTCTGATAGCTTTGCACTATTAGGTTGACTAATTAATACAGATGCAATGCTCTTACTAATCCAGATTCATAAATTACTTCCTTCCCAAAACAAAGACACAACAAGTTCTCTCTTGTGGACAGCAGTGACCACTTCTTAATGTGACCTTTTGTCAGTGTGGATGGCCAGTATCCACCACTTCCAGCACATTCTACAGACCTCACCAACAAAAGACAGCAACAGACTTCAGGAGTGTCCGTCCTGTTAGGGAAGTAGATGTCACACCCTGTATGCCTGATAAACAGAAGCAGAGCAAGCAGCGACCTGGCAACTGTGCCTGCTGACTTTGGTTCCCCGGTGTGATGAATCATGGGGCCACTGATCCTTTTTAGCTAATTGCTATCAGCTTGTGAGATTTTTCCTCCCGTGTTCAATATCAATTTTCACGGCCATAGGAGATAGCACTGCTCCCCTGAGCCTGTTGGCGACTGGCCGATAAAACTACAGCAGCACTTAACAGTTTAAAGGGGTGTCATCTAATATGCAGAGGGGAGCACGGGGCACAGGGCGGAGGAGGGATGAGCCTGCTAATGCATCCTGGCTGTGACCTTCTCTCAAAGTCATCCTTTCGTGTTGACAGGCTCTGTAGACTTTGCCACGTGAAAACTTGGCCTGTCAGAGAGCTGCCAGGTCTTCGCAGAGATGAGAGCTGAGGCTGGATTGCTCTGCATTGCATCCTCAGTACATCACAGAAAATAGGTTGGTGGTGATTATGGGGCTACATACAAGTACAAGATAGGCTGGGCAAGGTGTTCTCCATCAGCAAAAAAGGGACCCATAGACCCTGCCTTTCCTCCAGAATAGACCTCAGATCCATCACCCTACCATTTCCTTCCTCCCTCCCTCCCTCCCTCCCTCTCTCCCTCCCTTCCTTCTTTCCTTTCTTGTTTTCTTTCTGCAATAAAACATACACTCCCTCTTCTTCTTCCAGAAGATGCACTGTAGGTCTCAGATGTTAGAACTATCCTGCATGTAAAAGACCCTTTACCTCCATGAGAAGCCAACCAGCCAGTCACACACATGCACAGACACAGACAAACACACA
>NW_021605262.1:3318804-3355759 GCF_004785775.1 Grammomys surdaster | reverse complement strand
ACAAACAACACACACACTCATACACATACTCATAGACAAACACACACATACTTACACAAAACACATACTCATACACACACTCACACACACTCATACATATACACACACACTCAACACACACACACACACTCACACACATACTCATAGACAGACAGACAGACACACACACACACACTCTCACACACATACTCATAGACAGACAGACAGACACACACACACACACACACACACACACACACACACGAAGCCTGGAAGCCACAGACTGGCAGGTATGGAGACAGCAAGGACTCTCCTGGGACTGAGCTAATGGTTCTCTGCCGTCATGAAGCTCTCGATCTCAGTATGGAGATGACAGGACTTAGGTTTAAAGATTGGAGATGGTGAAAAAGAAACTGGTGGGTGCTTTCTCTCAAGAGAGTTGGCTCCTGAGTGAAGGCTAAAGAAGCCTATACCTCAGAAAAGCTGCTAGGTGAGAGCTTCCTGGGCCTTTCATGCTGCCTTTGCCCAAATCTGCCCCCTACTATCCCTTCCTCACTCAGTGCCCATGACACCATGCCTGCTCCTATTTTCTCCTGTGTACGTGATGAGTGGTCCTCTGATGAGTTTCTCATAGTTATTTACTAGTTCACACTCATGGTGTGCGGTGAAAACACTGCTAATGGTGCTGTTGCATCCACAGGTCTTATATGGATTTTATAAAGCATAGGTGTCTATGCTAAGCATGTCACATGACCTGTGTTCCTAATCCTTGGCCCTATGGATCATTTGATTATTGACCCTAGGAAAGATGATTGGTGTTTGAGCTCACAGCTCTTAAGGAAGCCAAAGGCCAGAGTGGAGTAGACACAGGTCTGTGGCCACACACTCTTAAGTATGCTCTCTCAACTCCCAGGTGAGATATACATCCTTAGTGTTTAGATCCCCTGTGCTTAGGCAGTCAGATAGCTGCAGGCCAGGGGACACGACGCAGTTGGAAATCAGAGCTTCCAGTGACTAATGCCAGATGAGTGAAACAGGCTAGCTACCTACCCCCAGAAAGGAATACAAAGAACATCCTGCATACCTTCTATCTCTGGGTGGGTAGGCACAATACTCCCATACTCCAAGAGGGGAAAATACTCAGCATTTCTGTGTGCCAAGACTTCCTCCTGTGTCTTTTACTATCAGCACCTGGTCTTGGAAAGACATAACCTTGTAAGGAAAGAGGAAGTTTAACTTGGCTACCAGGTTACTTGACCTCCTCTGATGTGGACGAAGGTCAGGGCATGGGACCTATAGAGCCAGGGCAGGAAGGGGGGGGGGTCCTACACTAGTGGGTTGGTCTCAGGATGAGATTTCCAGGATTTAGACACACCTTGACCCCACCCTTTCCCCCAGGCCTGCTCCCCGTGTCTCCATTGCTCCCCTGGCACCTCAAACTGCATCCCATTTTCTTAGAGCAGAGTAGACTATAAAAATGGATTCATGACACACTGATCTTAATACTGACATTGTGTGGTAGAACATGTCTGCAATCCCACGACTCAGGAATTCAAGGCAGAATAGTGCCTTGGAGACCAGCCTAGGCCACATAGTGACACCCCATCTCTTCCAACAGAAAAAGCAAAGGAAGAAGTACACTGTTTGTCTTGATTTCTTCTTCTGTAGAAAGTTTTGGTGTAGATGGGACTGTGAACAACAGAACTTCAGGACAATCTAGATTATTAACTTTTCATGTTGGAGCTGAGGGCCAAGTGTCCCTCTGGATCTAACAGTCTTGCTTTATCCAGACCATCTCCTCTTTCAGCCCAGGATTCCTTGACCTGTAACCAAGTTGCTGCAAGAGGTGCTGTGAAGACAAGGGATTGGCTGAAGCACTTCAGAGCTCAGCCACTCTGCAGAGGAAGTTTGTGTGATGATTGGCAAAGAGTCACCCTAGTCTTCTTCCCCTCCATGAGACAATGCTGTGGTCCAAACAGTTCTAACATTTCCCTACATTGTTTGAAGTGAAAGGCCACAGGCATGGGTAAGGGGAGTCCTGTGAACACAGAAGAAACGGAAGGCAGAGTGGAGACTTCTTTGTTATAGAAAGAGATCACCACTCATTTATTCACATGCGTCATGAAGTAACTCTGACAGGCAAGGCTTCCCAGCAGATATGAGGTATGTGGGGAACAGCAAAGCTCCAAGTGTGAGGATAGAGCCCCATCTCCGTGTGAGTTGGCCACACTTGAAAAATGGAAACCTCTTGAGAGCTGTGATAGAGAAGTTTTCTCAGTCTGAAGAGAAGGACCAAGAAATTCCTCATGAGTAAGCCACATGTCTACCGTGTATCTATAAAGACTGTGGGAAGGTGACTTTCATACCTGTGTGTCTAAAGGAGGCCATAGCCATAAACTCAGGATTGCCTCAGCAGGACTCCACCCCTTGTGGCTCCCACCCTCAGCTCTCAGTGCTTCTACTCCAAGACTACAACCTTTTCCTGCCATTTCCAGAATCTGGACTGTCCCCAGGGGCCACAGAGCTGATACATCTCATTCCCCTGGAAGGATCAGAGTAGGACCACAGCACAGGCGACAGTCTTGAACCCTAGACTGCAGCAGTCCTGAGCCTTAGGCTACCTTTACTCTATTGTATGCACAGCTTTGGATGTGAGCCTCACATATCTCTGGAACAGGCCTGCTGGTGACAGAACTATAGCCATGGTGAGCCGCCACAAAGAATGTACAACCTTGAACAATAACCATCAGTCACAAATGACTGTTTCCTTCATTTGTTTTAAATCTGGGGGTGCATTCATGGAGTAAGAGAAGTGAACTCTCCTAGTAAACATGGCCTCTAGGCTATCAACAGGGGTGTATCCACACCCTCTCCTCTCAGGACTTCATTATGACTCTCTTTGGTTGATGCCTTTTTCTCCTTTATATTCTTTTAAAAAATGTAGTGTGTGCTTTTTTTCCGACATCTTAGTGAGGCTGCAGTGGTCAACACTACTCTCTGAGTTTCGCCATGACGCCCAAAGACGACAAGAAGAAGAAAGATGCCGGAAAGTCGGCAAAAAAAGACAAAGACCCTGTAAATAAATCTGGTGGCAAGGCCAAAAAGAAGAAGTGGTCCAAAGGCAAAGTTCGGGACAAGCTGAACAACCTCGTCCTGTTTGACAAAGCTACATACGACAAACTCTGTAAGGAAGTGCACAGCTACAAGCTCATTATTCAGCTGTGGTCTCTGAGAGACTGAAGATTCGAGGTTCCTTGGCCAGGGCAGCCCTTCAGGAGCTACTTCGTAAAGGACTTATCAAGCTGGTTTCAAAGCACAGAGCCCAAGTAATTTACACCAGAAACACAAAGGGTGGAGACGCCCCGGCTGCTGGTGAAGATGCATGAGCAGGTTCAGTCAGCTGTACATTTGGGAAAATAAAATTTTATTGAATCAAAAAAAAAAAATGTAGTGTGTGTGTGTGTGTGTGTGTGTATGTGTGTGTATGTGTGTGTATGTGTGTACATGTGTGTATATATGTGTGTATGTATATATATACGTGTATGTATCTGTGTGTACATGTATGTGTATATGTGTGTATATGTGTATATGTGTATATGTGTGTGTATGTGTGTGTGTATGTGTGTAAATGTGTGTGTATGTATGTGTGTAAATGTATGTATTTGTGCGTATATGTGTGTATGTGTGTGTATGTGTGTAAGTGTGTATGTGTTTGTGTGTGTATATGTGTATGTATGTATGTATGAGTATGTATGTGTGTGTATGTGTGTATTGTGTATGTGTGTGATGTTTGTATGTGATGTTTGTGTGTATGTGTGTATGTGTGTATATGTGTGTATGTGTGTATGTGTGTGTATGTGTGTATGCATATGTGTGTGTATGTATGTGTGTGTGTGTGTGTGGTGTCACAGCTGGAGTGTGACCATCAGAGCACAGCTTTTAGCCATCAGCTCTTTCCAGCCTGTGTGTTCTGGAGGAGGAACTCAGGTGGTGAGGCTTGACAGCAAGAGCCTTAACCTATGGAGCCATCTCAACAGCAAACAGTAGGGCATTAGAAATCAACACATACCCTTGCCTACTTAAAACCATCACTGCAAGATTTCTCTGTGGGTATGAGTTTTTACTGTTGTTATAGTTGGGGGGTTTGTCTGTTTTAAGACTAGGATTCACCATGTAGCCTTGTCTAGACTTGAACTCACTCACTCTGTAAAACAAACTGGCTCCATACTCACAGAGATCCCCCTGCCTCTGCCTTTCCAGTGCTGGGATTAAAGATGTGTCTCACTGTGCCAGCCCTAGAGTTGTGCTTTTAAATGCAGTGTGATGTACCATGGAGATAGCTCAGTAATTACAGTGCTCGCCTTGCAAGCCCAAGGATGTGAGTTTAGTTCTTAGAACTCACATATGCCGGGCATATTGGCACATGCTTGTGACCTCAGTGCTGGGGAAGGGATACCAGAGGACCACTGGGCTCACTGGCCAGAAAATCAGCTGAATCAGTGATCACAGGCTAATGAGAGGCTGTCTCAAAGGAAACAGAAGGTACTCCTGGAGACAACATCCAAGGTTGTCCTTTGGTCCATGGTGACTGGCACTGTCTCTATACTTTACACCTTTATGTCCTCCAAGATTCTCTGTAGGGGTGTGGTCTTCTCAGGATGTAATGCATCTTCTCTGCAACACTCAGGGCCATAGTATTTGTACAGCGCTGGCCACTGGTCTGTGCTCACCCCCCTCTGTCTTTAGTTCAGACTGTGGTCATTATATTTTCTGGTCTGCAGTCTGGCCATGGAGTAGTAGAAAGAGCTGATGAGATTTAAGCTGGCTGAGCAATGGAGTCTCCTGCCCCAGTGGTCTGCTTTCTGTTCTGCAACAAAAGGCCTGTTGTGGGCAGTATCCCCCAAAAGTTTTATTTATTTATTTATTTATTTACTTACTTACTTACTTACTTTACATCTCTGTCGCAGCCCTCTCCCTCCTCTGCTCCCAGTCCCGCCTTTAAAAACCCCTCTCCCCATTACCCGCTTCCCGTCTCTGAGGAGAAGGGGAAGCCCCATAGAGTGAGTGCCACCCCATGCTGAGACATCTAGTCCCAGCAGGCCTAGCATACCTTCTCCCACTGAGTGTCAACCAGGCAGTCTAGTTAGAAGGAGGTCCTATAGCAAGCAACACAGTCAGAGAGAGCCCCAACTCCGATCATCAGGAGACCCAAATGAAGACTAAACTATGCATCTGCTACAAATGTGTAGGGGGCCTAGGTCCAGCACCTGAATGTTCTTCGGTTGCTTGGCCCAGGTTAGTTGACTCTGTAGATCTTCTTGTGGTGTCTTTGACTTCTTTGCCTTGCTCAATTCAAGCCCCTTCCACTAACTCCTAAGCTCCACCTGATGTTTGGCTGTGGGTCTCTGCATCCGTTTCCATCAGCTGCTGAATGAAGCCTTTCAGGAGTCAGTTATGCTAGGTTCCTGTCTGCAAACACAGCAGTGTATCGTTAGTAGTGTCAGGGGCTGGCTCTCTCACGTGGATGGGTCTCAAGTTGGGGCAGTCATTGGTTGGTTGACTGTTCCCTCAGCCTCTGCTCCATCTTTATCCCTGCACATTTTCTAGGCAGAACAAATTTGGGGTAGAAGGTTTTATGGGTGAGTTGATGTCCTTGTCCTTCCACTGGAAGTCCCTCCTAGCTACAAGAGATGGCCAATTCAGGCTCCATATCCACCTCCTGATAGGAATCTCAACTAGGGTTACCCCATAGGCTCCCTGGAGCCCCCATGCATCCCAGGTCTCCGCCTAGTCCCAGAGATGCCCCCCACTGATGTCCACTCTCATTCCCAGTCCTCTCCCTCCCCAGAATTCCCCTTCTTACCTCCTCCTCTCTCTAGTTCACTCTGCTGACTATTTTTTTCTCCTTGAGTGAGACTCACAAATCTTCCCTTCAGCCCTCCTTATTATTTGTTCCTTTGGGTCTGTGGACTGTAGGGTGGTTGTCCTGTACTTTATAGCTAATATGCACTTAGAGGTGAGCACACACTGTATGGGCCTTTCTTGGTCTGGGTTACCTCGCTTGAAAAACGGGCTTCTTTAGCACATAGCAGTAGAGGTTGGAAGCTCAAGAGGCAGCCTGTCTGGGGTTTGACTGAGATCATGGAGCTTGTATCACAAAATGACAGAGCGATGGGAAGATGGCTGCCCATGGACAGAAGAGAGAAGACAGACAGCAGAACAGGGAACCAGAGACATTCAGGGTCCATTTCTGTGTTGCTGGGAATTTACAGGGACCCCTTGGGAATACATTAATGCCTTCCCTGTCATATGACTTCTTCTGAGCCTCCACTTCTTAAAATCCTCACCAGCTGAGTTTCATTGCACTGGGGGCCAGCTTTGAGCACGTGAAACTTCAAAGGCCAATGACATACAAACCCCAGCATGTGGCAGGAGTATGGCTGGAATGCAGCAGCTCAGCATGGCCTCTCCTGATTCTGGGGTCTGTCCTCAGTGGCTGGGGACATGCATGCACGTGTGTGCAAGGTTGGATGCTTGTGTGTTGTGTATATGTGAGTCATATATGCACATTTACATACCTGTGTTTATGTGTATACAAACATGCATACATGGTCTGTATATCTGTATGGGTATTGCACTTGACTCTGTGTTTATGTTGTGTGTCTGTACATGCATGGTCTCTCATCAGAGTTCAGGACCATTCTTGTCCTATCACCCGCTCACATGGACATATGCACATATGTATGTACATGCACACACCTCACAAACACACTCTAGGAGACACACACGTGCACATGTACACACATACACACACGGGCACACACATACACATTTACACAAACATGAAGATATATGGAACACAAACACATGCTCCCCCCCCACACACACACATGGATGCATATAAACACACATAGCTGTGCTCAACTGCACACACATATCGTACATATGCACATCATAAACAAACACACAAACATGGATATTCATGTACAGGCTTGTACATGTGCACTCAGCACACACATGGTGGACAGACATGTTTACTTGAACACACATATAATAGGAACGTGTATTTGCACACTCACACACATAGATGCAGACATACTCATATGCATGCACATACACATATGCACACATGTATATTTATGAGCACATGTAGACACACCACTAACACGCACAGAGCTCCTGGGAGTTTGCTAAGAATCAAGAATGAATGGTGCACCAAGTGACTGAATGTGTAGTATTCTAAGCAGAAGCACAGACTTAAGCTCAGGTAAATTGACCACTAGTAATACATATTGTCCTTGAAACCACACTTGACCCTCCTGTTGATCACAGGGAAGAGCAGGCTTTTAATGAGCAGTGGTCTTATTTTCCAGTAGGGCTGGAACTTTGTATAAGATCTGGCTTTTCTTTAGCTCTATGAGCCCAGGAAGTGGGGGGAATGTGGAGACCACAATGCTAGGCACTTTGAGAGTGACTGTCCCAGCCCTGAATCCCTAAGCCATGTATACTGCCCCATACCAACCCTTCTGCATGCTGAGAAGGACACTGAGGGGCCCTGTGGAGTAGGAAGCGTGCTGAGGTCAGGAAAGCTTAAACAGGTCCTAGACTGGAGCCGTGTGTTGGGTCCGTTTGTGCTGCTCTATCCGCACAGGCTTTACCCAATGAAATTCCGTCTGCCTCACCCCCAACAACCTGAAAAATGATTCAACTGACTGCACTCACGTTGTGTGCATCAAGATTGGGTTTTCTTTATTTTCTATAATGTGAGCAAAAACGTGCCATACCTCCCTAGTGGTGGGGAGACTGTGTGGTGCTGGAATTCGTCTGGGGGCCCGGAGGACACTGCTGCACAGGACTGAGGCAGCTTAGCTGCACAGGGGTGTGGCAGCTTGCTTTCTTGTGTCCTTACTTCTTCTGGGGGAAGCTTCAAAGTCAGGCATTCTCCAGTGCTGCTAGGCAGCAGAGCCCTGCAAAGGCCTCCTGTTTCATAGGGGCTGCCAATCTCAGGCCACCCTGCCAGGGAGGTGTGATTCTCATTTATTAATTTTGTTAATGGCATCGTCCCCTCCCCAAGTCCTTGGGGATGCCCCCAGGCCCTGGACCTTTGTCTTTGAACATCCTGGAGTTGAGCATCAAGGAAGGTGAAGAGGGCCAGGAGGGTCCCCTGGCACTGTGCTCATGCACTAGCCTCTGCAATTACCAGCCACCTTGCTGGCAGACGGTAATTGAAAAGTGCGAGCCACATGGGTGCAAGTCAATAATGGTGACAGTGCACAAATGACACTCGGAGCTTTTGGTGGCCGCCCCGGCGCTGTGTTGGCTTTTCACCTTTTATCCTTCTCAGCATCACGGCTTAATCCACTCTAATGAGGTGAGCACCACTGCCAAGACCCAGCGGCCGCACAGCTCCCTTCTGGCACCACTTGGGGGTTGCAAGATACAGGAAGGAATGAGAGACACCAATGGCCCTTTGACGGATGTTTCCCTGGCGCCTCTGGCCTTGCTTCCACTGGCCACACCCTGCCATCCTGCCGTAGACCTGCGCAGTAATCTGCTCTGAGCTTCTGGGTACCAACTCAGGGTTTGCCTTCTGTGCATTCAACTTAGTGGCACACATTTCTCCTAGCTTGAAGGACGCGGCTGGTGCCCACATGTCACTGTTTACAAACAGCAGGTGACTGCCAGCAACAGCGAGAGGAGAGTGTGAATCCCTCTCGCTCGCTTATTCTTACCCATCTGTCCATGCGACTCGAGCTGTAAGGACCCTAGAACTGTATGCAGGGACAGAAGCCACCTAGGAGAGAAGAGATAGCAGTGTTCACAAAAACACACCTAGGAGGAGGGAGATAAAAACAGACTTCAGAGATGCAGCAGCGTGCTCTCAAAAAGGAAACGCACGGGTGCTGGTTTAATTGGTCCAACCCATATGCTCTCCATTGCTGCTCTCTGTGGCAAGGTGGTTGTCCCCGAGATCAGATGTCACCTCACCACTCCTGCACCTGCCCGACCACCACCCTGGCTCCACGGCAGCCTGTGTTAATAGCTCCATGTCTTGCTGGCTCCACTCTGCTCTTCTGTGTCTGTCTCCAGAAACGTCAGGCCACTGCCCTTCCTTAGGAGGGTAAGCAGTCCCATGGTGGCTTTCTACCCCTCAGATCGCTGAACTTCTGCAGAGTTGAGCTGCTCTGCCAGCCTTCTGTGAGCAATCTTCACATTTTCACAGTTCATACAGAATTTTAGTTTAATGGCTTTTTTATTGGTTGAAAGAGGGGAGAGAGAAGAAAAGGCAATCAGGGCGTATTGAAAGCTCACAGGATTAACTGTGTGGTCTTAGTAAATGTACACAACACAGGCAAAGAGGAAAAAAAAATTTGGCTGTCACACAGTTCAAACCCCCCTCCCTTTTCTCTGGGCTTAATCTGATTTTTGCCAACTTCCTTTGATCTGCCAGGGCCAGGCAAGGCAGGTCCACACAAACAGAAGGACTAAATGTGGGGATTAGCCCCATCCTCCTGCCCGGCTCCTAAGGCCTGATTAAGTCTGGCCTCTCTCAATTGTCTCTGAGCTGCCTGCCAGAGTGGCCGGGCTCAGAAGGAGGCAGGATGAAGGCTGATTCTGTAATGGACACTGTTTTATCCCGGTGCTCTGAGAAGATTAGGCCTGGGGGTGTCACATTAGCCATGATCTCAGGAACTCTGCTCGTCTCTTGCCGGTTTCAAACACCTCTGCTCTGCCTTAGAACAAACAGGGAGCTAGGGCCCCAAGGCCCCATGTCGGGCATGAATAATTACCCCTGCGAAGTGTTTGAAGATCACAAAGTGCTGTGTAAATTACTCAGTTTGGGCTTCACTTGGGGTGATTTGCGGTGACTTACTGAATCTTTTCACAGTTCAGAATTAAACTTTCTCCAGCACAGAACCGAAGGTTGCCTCATAACTGACAGGCTTCCTCTCAGATCAGTCCACGAAGAGGCCCTGCCAGAGTCAAGTGGTGCAGGAGGCAGAGCGACCCTTCCTGCCTCTCAAAGGGACCTTGGCCACCTGTGCCTGATCAGCATTAGATAGAGCAACAACCCAAACCTGAGGCGGGGAACAGCCAGCTTCACACACAATGCTCGGTGTGGTTATGGCAAGATGTCCTGAGTGGCTTTCTAACTAACAGAGTTAGCTTTCTGTTTCTTTTAAAACATGGTATAGTTCTTTAATTAGCAAGAGCAATAAAGGAGGAGGAGGAGGAGGAGGAGGAGGAGGAGGAGGAGGAGGAGGAGGATGTTGGGGAGCCGGGAGAGTTGAAAGATTCTAACTGAGGAAACAATATCATTAAACAAATTTCAGTTACAGAGAATCAGCCCAGGTGGTAGGTCTCCATCAGAGCCAGTTTTAGATGAGAGTGGTACCCACCCAAGTCACTCTTGTGCCAGCCCTGTTGGCACCTGCTGAACAGAGCAGGGCTTTTGATTCTGAACACATTTCTACCATAGATTGTCTGTGGCCATGTACAACCAGCGAACAGAAAGATCACCCATCACCCGTGTATTCTTTGTATTCTCATAAACGATACTTGCCTTTCATAAACTGTAAGTATAACGTTAACAGCAAACTCTAAGATCAGGATTCAAGATGATCTTTATTGCTAAATATTTTAGACATAAAGTAAGAACTCAGGTAACTACTTCAAGAGACTTCCTTTAAAAAAAGCATTTTTCATTTTAGTAGAGACTTTTTAACAGATTTGTTTTTCTCATTATTTTTTTTTTGTGTGTGTGTGTGTGCATGTGTGTGTGTGTGTCTATGGTGGGAGATATGAGTCCAGGTGCCCATGGAGGTCAGAGGAGGAACCAGATTCCCTGAAACCTGGCACTGCAAGACACCATGAGTCTTCAGACGTAGTCTCTAGGAACTAAAAGAGCTGCACACACCCTTAACCACTGAGCCATTTACTGTCCTGTACCGACTCACAAGTAAAAGATATTAATGGTGAAGACTCCAGGTGTGCGATGGCTTGTGTAACTTTTCTTCTAGAAAATTGTGGCTCCAACAATGCATTTTCTATCAATGCAGAACCTTGTAAACAGGCCTCTGATTCTACACATGACGTTGTCCCAAGCTAGGAAAGGAAAACTCAAAATTAGAGATGGAATATTCAACCCCACCCCCATCCCCATCAATATTGGTTAGTGGGCTTTCCATGGGTTCCTGTTGCTTTCCTATGGGCTTCAACCTGGTAATACTGGCTAGATATTCCCAATGAAGGTATTCGGGGTCCATTCCTGAAAATATCAATGATGTCTAGGCTGTACCAGAAGTGTGTCCCTCATCCTTTATTTTGAATTGTGTTATTGTTTTTATGTTATCACTAAGACATAAAGATAAAAAAAAAAACCCTCAAATACAGGAAACACTGTTTTAAAGCAGGATAAGTAAATCAGAAAAAAAATTCAACATTATAATTCTTCCTTGCCAAGAAAGGCAACGTCATAGTCCTTTTAAAATAGATCAGTTAGTGGCAAACTACATCATTTGCTTAATAGCAAAGGTGAAAGCAATGCCTGGAGGCTGGGTCAGCTTCAGGCTTGTGTTCATCGGAGACTCCCAAATTCATGACTGGCATACATAGAACAACACTGCCAAGCTTCTGTAATGAGAGACTCAGTGCTTGGAAGCTGGGTGGTGTGAGCGAGCTCAACCATTGTTCCCGTTCTCAACCTTATTTAGGTATGGGTTAACGCACTATGGCCATCTGTATGTAACACCAGGTAGAGGTGTCTGGGAATCTGGGACCTCCTCAGAACCATGGTGTGTGCTCAGTGTGGAGGGGAGGGGAAGAGTTCGCAGTAGTACTAAATGTATCCCTAGTACCCTCACCATCATGGCTTTCTCCACAACCTTCTCCTAATGTTGTGATCCTTTAATACCCTTTAATAGTTCCTGATGTTGTCATGATCCCAGTCATAAACTTAGTTCCATTTCTACTTAGTAATGTTACTGCTAAGGGTCTTAATGAAAATATCTGTGTTTTATGATGGTCTTAGGCATCTCCTGTGAAAGGGTTATTCAACCCCCAAAGGGGTCACAACCCACTGGTTGAGAGCCTCTACCTAAAGTCTTTACCAAACTGGCTGAGTAACTCTAGGAGGAAGAGTTGTCATCAATTATACTTTTCATCAAGGAAACTGGAGTGGCTGGGAGGTCCAGTTCCATGACACCCATAGTGACGGAGCTATATATAGTGTTAGCCTTAGATTCCTTGCTCCATTTACCAACTACTGAAGATCTTGGGTCAAGGGAGAAAGACTCATTCCACCAGAACACAGGAAGGACCAGGCTCTTTAGAGATATCCGCAGCACATGAACCGGGCCTAGCGTTTCACAGCTGCAAATTATGGGTGTGCCTGTTTCCAGGTAGGGATAGGGGTAGGGATGGGCAACAGCTGGAAGTCACACGCTCAGAGTTTGTTAAAGGGCTGCTTTGGGAGAGCACTGAAGGTCAGAGGCATTTGTAGGCAATTACCTATCTCTACCCACAAAACCAACACAAACAGCTGAATGTCTTCAGCCATGGTGCAGCAGAGTAAATATGATATCAAGTACAACCTTCAAGGGAACACTGAAAATTCATTTGTTTCTCCATTTTTGTTTTTCGAGTCAACATATTGTTTTGGTACCTGGGATTGCCTCAAACTGCTGACCTCACCTGGTCTTCCTGCTAAGTGTTAGGACTGGGAACCTCAGGCCCATACCACTACACCTGGCTCATTGGAAAGACTTCTGAGTTATGAAATCCCAGTTCTAGCAATGGATGCTTTGAATCATTCCTCCTGACTGATTGTCAGTGTGCTATGCTATGAACCCAGGACACTTCCCTTCAGTCAGTACAGATGTTTGAACTTTTATGTAACCTCATTGCCTTTTTTTTAATGCTCGGAGTATTATCTTTTATTTTTTAAATTTTTTATTGGATACTTTATTTACATTTCAGATGTAATCCCCTTTCCCCATTCCCATCTTCCCCCAGGAACCCCCATCCCATCCTCCCACCTCCTGCTTCTATGAGGATGTGCCTCTATATACTTACTCTTAGACTCCCACATCCCCACCCATGATTTCCCCCACACTGGGGCATCCAGCCTTCACTGGACCAAGGACTTCCTCACCCACCTATGGCTGACAATGTCATCCTCCACTAAGTATACAGCTGGGGCCATGGGTCCCTCCCTATATGCTCCCAGGCAGGTGGTTTAGACCCTGGGAGCTCTGGTTGGTTGGTATTGTTGCTCTCCCTATGGGGCAACAAACCCTTTTAGCTCCTTCAGTCTTCTCTCTCATTCGTCCATTGGGAACCCCATGATCAGCTCAATGGTTAGCTGTGAGCATCTGCCTTTGAATATGTCAGTCTCTGGCAGACCTCTAAGGAGACAGCTATATCAGGCCCCTGTCAGCATACACTTCCTGGCATCCACATCAGTGTCTACCTTTGATGACTGCACAAGGGATGGATACCGAGGTGGATCAGTATCTGGACAGCCCCTCCTTCAGTTTCTGTCCCACAGTTTTTCTCCATATTTGCTCCTATGAATATTTTGTTACCCCTTCTAAGAAGGACAGAAGCACCTACACTTTGGTCTTCCTTGTTCATGAGCTTCATGTGGTCTGTGAGTTGTACCTTGGATATTGTGATCTTCTGGGCTAATATCCAATTATCAATGAGTGCATACCATGTGTGTTCTTTTGTGACTGGGTTACCTCACTCAAGATGATGTTTTCTAGTTCCATCCATTTACCTAAGAATTTCTCAAATTCATTGTTTTTAATAGCTGAGTAATATTTCATTGTGTAAATGTACCACATTTTCTGTATCTATTCCTCTGTTGAAGGACATCTGGGTTCTTTCCAGCTTCTGGCTATTATAAATAAGACTGCTACAAACATAGTGGAGCATGTGTTCTTGTTATATGTTGGAGCATCTTCTGGGTATATGCCCAGGAGTGATATAGCTGGATCCTCAGGTAATGCTATGTCCAATTTTCTGAGGAACCGCCAGATTGATTTCCAGAGTGGTTGTACCAGCTTGCAATCCCACCAACAAGGGAGATTCCTCCTTCTCCACATCCTCGCCAGCATCTGCTATCACCTGAATTTTTGATCTTGGCCATTCTGACTGGTGTGACTTCATCACATTTTTAATGAAACATAACCTGTCTTTTGTCACAGTCCCGTGTAAACACTAGCCATGTACCCTTTGACCCAGGTCTAGGAATCCAGGCCAAGGACATGCAGAGTATCCTAACCTGTCCCTGTGGACAAGCCCTTTGGAAGCAACTTCTTACATCTCTCACTCCTACTTGAAGTGTGAAGATGAGGGACCAAGGTTCCCAGAGTCTGACCACAGGGTTCCTGTGCAGAAGTGGCATTATTCCCGCAGAAGAAACTGCTGGGCATCCTGAAATCCAACCCTAGCCTGTCAAGGACAAGGTGAAAGTAATGCATCCTCTTGGGCTAAGCTGTGCCCAGTGGATACACAGCTTTGTCATGTTCAGTTTATTCAGGTGACAAAGAAAGAATGGATGGTATTTCTTTCTATATGAGCGTGCTCTAGGATAATGGGCCAGATCCTTCCTGGATCCTGCAACCTTACTCTGCTTTGGATCTCAGTGGATGTTCCCTTTGGCAGACATCATAGCCCAGTGTGTGGCTCACATGGGAACAGCACTATGGTGAGCCACAGGGAGAAGGCCAAAGGTCATAGTTCTTGTGAGATCCTCTCAAAGCAGAAGAGGACTCTGTGCAAACATGTTATTCTCTCCCACAGATAGTCAAGCATAGTCATCTTTAACAGTACAGATGTTGGAAAGCCTGGAGCTGCCATCATTCTTAGATGGGAATCCCAGGTTTACATTAAGACAGGTGTGAGAGCTTCATTACGCAAGTTGAGTTCATGTGCCTCGGTTTCTTCATCTGTATAGTGGGAATGGTGGGATGTTCCTTTTAGTGTCAGGAACAGAATACATTCATGCAAACATTAACTATGCCAGGTGCCTACCTGTGCACTCAAGGTCATGTGTAGATAACATGAAACATGTAGAAGAGTGAAACATGCCTTGCTACCAAAGGCAGGAGGCAGGCAGTAAGGAAGTAGAAGAGCAGGATGGAGAGCTGAAACACACATGTAGCATGCAGCTGTAGTATTAGTTATCACTCAATGAGGAGATGAGAGGAAGATGGGTGGGCCCCCGGCCTTAGGTGAAGCTGGGCTGAAGGAAAACCTGACAGCCTTTGAAAGGAAGAGTGGTTTGATTGATGGCCTGGCTGTGTGAGCACACAGCCATCCGGAGGTCAGTGCTCCTGGTGGACACACTGAGACTGGAAACTGAGTGTGTGGCTGTTTTTGCTCTGTGCAAAGGCTACTGATGAATGTTGAGCCCCATGTGCATGAACAGAAGTCAGAAGTCAAGAGTCTGGGATGCAAGGTGGACAGGTGAGAAGGTCCTAAAGCCAAGCAAGTGAGGACTGATGAGGCTCCACTGGATGGTCGCACTGAGAACAGACAAGAATTACATAGCAGTAGTTAAACGAATGACGGCAGTATAGTGATATTGATTACCTTGACCAAGCAAGCATTGTGCAGCACATGCTGTCTCCAGTGACAGTATGTGTGTCACCTCTATTTACATTCTCCATATTAAATCTCACTTTTTATCTGCAAAGACCAACTGAGTTATATGTAGAGAACTTGCCTGGTATGTGACACTGTTCTGGGCACTTTATCTACACTCTTATCGATTCTCACCGTAGCAGTTCAACTTAAGATCACTAGTATGCTTACATGATGAACAGCTTTAGGGAGCTGTGTAGAAAAGCCATGGACATTTCATCCTGTGCACATGCTGGTGGGCAACTTCATGGGAACCTTCCCAAGTCTGTTGGTTATTCCAAACAGATATACCAAGATATGTTTTCCAGATTTTCTGAATACTTCTATAACCTCTAATGTAAACAAATGGTTACATTAAATTTACTAGCACCAGACCTAGTATTATCCACAGAGGCTTATCTGTGAACTATTCTGTTAACACAAGAGTTTCTAATAAAATCCCAATCGCTTTCTCACTTCCATGGGCTGTAACACAGAGGTCTGGGTCAAGGTGTCAGTCTTACAGAGTCCTTGAGCTTTCCCTGCACATGAACAAGTTTGAGAACTCAGATAAGCCGTTACCCCCTGAGATCTAGATTAAAATCATAATTTATTGAAAATTAGTCTTAAGACCAAAGGAAAGAAAAGAACAATCAGAATGAAGAATAGAAAGGTATTTTGGTGCATATTTGCTTTACATCCGGGATACCCATTCAGTTGCCTCCTGCATCTCGTGAACCCCAGAACACTTTGCTGTAGGGATGACGCCCAACTGTGCCTCTGCATGTCTGTAAGGAGATGTGCTTGTCCCGCCCACCTCCGTAAGGTAGCCTGCAGGCTCATCAGCTTTACCTGTCTATTTGCATGTTGCTATTTTAAGCTGTCATGTTGGACACCATCATTTTTTTTTCTTTGCTGCTGAGGGGACATATCTTTCCCATCAACCAGATGCCATGCCTTGATTTAACAATGCGTTGCTATTGGCTAGAGCACTCCTCATGCCCAGGAGCTGTAGCCAGGAGCGTGGGAGCCTCCTTTGATTTCCTAATGCTCAGCTCCTCTGCCTGCTTCTGTGCAAGAAGCTCTTTGGGTTCAGATTCCACTGCAAGAATCCCCGGAGATAGGGATGGTGCTCGAAGGAAAGGAGGCAAGGTCAGACCTCAGAAAGGAAACACTCTGCCTTTGAAAATCGCAAGGGTCAGTTTAGTAATTAGCCAGCTGAAGTGAGCCATGGCCCAGTCCCCACCAAACTCACCAGCGGCTCTTTGGTAATGAGGAGGGGTCTTTGTCTGTACACTGGCTGGTGTCCTGACACCTGGTCTTTTTACTACGTAGCACACCTCTCGATCTGTAAGATTTATTAATAGAGATTAATCAATAAAGATAGACATGGAGTTCTTTGGTGCAGCACACAAGGTCAGCCAAGTGCAGGCACTGCCAGCCTCTCACTCAGTCCCTGATCTTTAATTGATGTCCCCTGCTAAAGAGGCCACCAGAGGACAAGTGCCATCTGCCATCCAAATCCTGAGCCTCTTCTCTTCAGGCCTGAGGCAAACCCATGCTGAATTGAGCCATACTGCCCTCTGGGATAGGTGAACAGGCCAGCAAGCTTGTACACAGAGCAGTTCCTTCACGTTGAGGATGCCCCAGTGTTCCAGGCACTGTGCTTGTACACTCTTCTCCCCTTCCTTCTCCTTGTGTGTCTTTACAGCTGTGACATCAAGGATCAAGATGTATTATAAAGTTAAATGTACTTACTTGTTGGTTTCACCACCTTGCAAAATGAAGCTGTCATATTGTGTCGTATGAGTTTTTTCCTGAGGAGACAGAAACCAAACGTTTGCTCAGAGAAAGGTACCAATGTGACACACAAAATAAACAGTATGACTTAATGAACTGGTGAATTTCCTGGAGTTACCATCAGAAGCTTGGATGGCCCTTGGGCAGATGCTTTACTGAAAATTCCACTGGAGTATATGCAATGACTTGGGAAAACTGAATTCCTGGATTTCCTAAATCTTGCAGGTAGTTTGGACAGAAACTCTTTGTCCCAGAAACGGATCCATTTCATAATCTTAGAGAAGAGAGGCTTTTTAAATATTGTAAGCCTCTGCTTCCTGCACCTTGAAAATTTCATTTCCAGAGTCTTCCGAGCCACCATCCTCTTACTAGGAGGAAATGCTTCGGTTAAGAGGAAATGCTTGCCTAGGAGAGAAGCAAGAGCAAGCTTCCTTCCTCCTCATTCCATCTCAGACTGTCCTCAGGACACAAGGGAACTGCACTAACTTCCGGCCTGACCCTCCTCAGTGGCTCTCTATCATTTCACGATCCCTGGTTCATGTGGGCAGATGCCATCCTTTGTGCCATAGGAGCCACGTGTTCTTGGCCTGCAGACCCCTGCAACCAGAGCAGGGGAGAGGCTGTCTGTGGAAGTATAAGGGTAGGATAAGCACATGGGCAAGCCCCTCACCTTCTTTTGTCTAGATATTCTGCTGGGTATGTGTGACAAGTCCACAGCCCAGGGAAACCAGAGGAAAAGAGCCCAGCCTGCACTGCAGGAAACCAGGTGACCACACCAAGGGCCTTACTGTGTGTGCTAAGTGACTCAGCACAGTAATGTCGGGCTAGGAGATCCTGTCTTTATTGGATGTGCTTCTTTCTTGTTTGTTATTCTTATCTTTTGTTCAGTGATGTTTAGTGGAAACTGCATCCTGATAAATGAATCGTGTCACTTTTCCCCATTCCTGATTCTTTAATGGCACCCTTGTACCCTGTTCTGATGTTCAGCATGGTCCACACAATCCATGCCTATTAATACACATTCACATAAAACACAGGGCTTCTGTTTCCTATATGATTCTACCTGTTTGTATAAGTGTTTCTTTTTTCTTTCTTTTCTTTTTAAATTCCCTTCCACATTCCAATCATTCCTTCATTCCTTCCATTTTCTTGTGTGTGCACACTCGAGTATGTATATGTGTATGTGTGCTTGGTATACGCATATGTGTGTGGACTAGTGTATGCCATCAGGTGTCCAGATTCATCACACTTCTTATTCTTGTAAACTAAGGTCTCTCTTTGAACTAGGTTGCCAAAAAGCAAGAACCAGAGACCCTCTAGTCCTCAGCAGGCACAGGGCTGGGTTTGCAGGTATGCTCAATTCTGCTCAAGTTTTTATGCTAGGGGTTTGAGCTTATTTCTCAGGCCTATGCAAACTTGCATTCTTCTTACCTTGAGGCCTCTCCAACCTTAGGTTGGACTTCTACACAGCAGTTTGTATGGGAACAGTCAAGCTGAGTGTTGATTGTGGTTTTAGGCTTGTCCTCACACCCCACTCCCATGTCCTCCTCATGGTCTAGAAGGAGGTTGTCGTCTGCCTAGTTTTACAGTCTACACAAGGAATGGAAAGATGCAGTCAGCTCCCTCTCCTTTTGCATAAACTTTTCTGCATCAAACACCACATGAGAGCTCACCTGCACAGTGAGCCCACCATCCCACAGTCCCACAGGCTGGGAAGGGCTTTCTACCTCTAGTTCTCACCCCTACCACACTGTACTCTTCATACCCAAGAGGATCTGCTGCTCTGTGAGTAAATGCTGCCTTGGGCAATTGTGAGTAGTTTTGTCTCTGTTATGTGCTTTTTCTAGCATAAACAATCAAGCCTTGGAGCTGAGGAGATATCACAGCCAGAGAAGAACTTGCCCTATAAACACCAAAAGCTACATATAAAAGCCAGTGCTGGGGAGTTGGAAATAGAAGACCTCTGGGGCTACCTGGCCAGGCATTCTAGCATAATTCATAAATTCCAAGGCAAGTGAGAGACTCTGTCACAAAGGTGCACGATAGCCAGCACTTGAAAAACAGCAACACCAGAGTTTCACTCCTGGCCTCTAGTGTGAATGAGGGAAAATGTTCTTTTCCCAGCCATACCTGTTTAATACATTCATGCTTCTTCTATTGTTACACTAGAATGATGGTTTGTATATGATTGGCCCTGGGAGTGGCACTATTAGGAGATGTGGCCATGTTGGAGGAAGTGTGTCACTGTGGGTGTGGGCTTTAAGACCTTCACCCTAGTTGGCTGGAAGTCAGTCTTCTAGCAGCCTTCAGATGAAGATGTAAAACTCTTACCTACTGCTGCACCATGCTTTCCTGGATGCTGCCATGTTCCTGCCTTTATGATACTGGACTGAACCTCTGAACCTGTAAGCTAGCCCCAATTAAATGTTGTCCTTTATAAGACTTGCCTTCATCGTGGTGTCTGTTCACAGCAGTAAAACCCTAACTGAAACAATTGGCCAGAAATTTATTATTTAAAAGTCACGTAAGTAGAGGAATAGGCTGAAGGTAGAAGCCTAGATTTTCCCTGATTTGAGGGAGTGTGTCTCACTGGGGATTCCAAATTCAGTCCAGTTGATGACAAGGACTAGCAAGTCTTTGTCAACTTGATATCTGAATATCAATGTAAGCATGGGGAGGACAGGGCTCTGTCTGGGATGTCAGTATGGCTGCCCAATGCACTGGGAGTCTCCAAATGTGCCACTCTTCTTCTTGTGAAGATTTTAGCACAGGGAGGAGTATGCCAAGTTTCTCTGTTACATGGATAAGGGCCAAGGCATTCATTTAAACTCAGTTTAATTTTTTAAAGGTCCATAAACAGTTACATTTTAAAGTACAAGGGGCCAGATATAAACCCCTAAAACACATGAATTTTGAGGACTACAATATAGCCATAATAGAAACCCACAAGCAATGTTCCCTCTTTTGCTCACTTATCTGGTAACAGCCATCATCAAGTTCTACCACGTGAACTTCCAACACTCATTCCGTCTCCCTCACTGACTCCTCCATCATTTTCTTTTACAAATAGTGACACTAGCCTGTTCTTATAGACCACAGCATGCACTGAAGACCCAACAATCGTGTCCAGACCTACCCAAACTTCATTCTCAGAAGCCCAGTTGCCTGCTCTGTTTTCAACACACATGCCTGAGAAGCTTCTCAATCTTAGTGAAGTTTTTGAATCAAGGTCTCAATAAAACCCTGGCTAGCCTCATACGTGCCATGATCTCCCTGCCTCTGCTTGCAGAAATCTAGTGTTCCCTGCATCCACCATTACACTTAGAATAAGCTCCTGTCATTATCCCTAGACCACCTCCTACTGAGTTTTCCATCCTGGAAAACTGTAACTATATAATTCATGTTGCTGGAACTAAGATCTTACAACCATTATTGAATTTCCCCTGCCTGCTACATATAGCAGCAAAGACATTGTATCTAAAACATTCAAAATATATTTAGACTCTAACCACTCCCCTCCACTCTCCTCTACTTATTATAGCTCTCTGCCAGTGCTGCTATAGTCTCTGAGCCCATCTTTCTATGTCTGTGGTTCAATATCTGAGAACAATTAAAGCAATGTTTTCAACAGCATACTGTTGTGTCATATTCAAACAAAATCCATGTTATCATTTGAAAGACGGACATTAATTATCTCCAAGTTAATCTCTAGATTATTTCCCAATGAAAACTCAAGAAAGAGGAATAGATAGATAAATAGATAATAGAAGATTTGCCAAGTAGTAGTCACTGTATAACACGTACATAAATTAATTTAAAGTGGTATGTGAACAAATGAACATAAGGTAAAAATGCATATGTAGAAGAACTCATTAAGTCAGGATTGCTGAAGGCTTCTTAAAGACCACACACACACACACACACACACACACCACACCAACACATTTTCTGTATCCATAAAAAGGAAGTCTGAAAATTAATATTATATTAAATTATTTCAGAAATTGTTTATTAATCAAAAACCACAGAGAGACACAGGCAGGGGTGGTGACAAAGAAGAAGAGGAAAGACATTTGCAACACAAATATGGGAGGAAAGCTTGTATCCAGAATATAAAATGTAGTCTTGACTGATTATGAAAATAAGAGGCAGTCTCATACAAATAAATCAAAAGGCTTATCAAAAGACCATACCAAATAGCCAATAAGGTTTTCAAAACCATGTTCATCTTCTGGGTCATTTGGCTAGAGGAAGCCTTAAAGAGTTAATCCTGGGCCTGTCTCCATGGTCAGTCTTAAGGTATGGACAGTGTCAAAGTCTTCAGTGGATATAGGGTAACTCAGGGCAGGAATGCCACCATCATTACTTCAGCTGAATGCTCACACACTCCATGAGGAGGTGCTTTGCAGTATACACAGATGACAGTGTTTTGGAATAAAAGCCCATTTATTCTGTCCACACAATATCATTCTTGATAAACCAAACTAAAAACAGTCAGCATTAGTCAGGTGTCTGTTCATATAATAAAATACCTGAGGCAATAAACTTACCAAGAAGAAAGGTGAATTTAGCATGTGGTTTTCAATTAAGTGGGCCTTTTCTTTGGGCTTTGGTGTATACAGAGAAGTCATAGATAAGTCACAAAAATACATGGAAGAGCAAAACTACCTAACTTCTGAGCCTAGAAGCAAAATGTGGAAGAGCTTATGATCACACAATCTCTTCTAGCAACTCGTGATCTAAAATTTTCCACTAGGACCCACATTTTTAAGGTAGCACTACCTTCCAAACATCACACAGTCACTGAGCCTTATGTATCATGTCAACTTCAGGAGCGCATTTATTCAGACCACAGCAAAATGCTATTCCAACGCTGGAACAAAAAGATGGATGTTCAATAGACTATAGAGTAACCCAAGTGCCGGGACAGTAGTAGGTTAAATGGACTATAGTGTTCATAGAACCTGGTGTAACACAAATGCCATTTCAGCAGTAGGATGGATGGACAATAGTGTTCAGAGGACATGGTGTAATACAAGTGTCATATCAACAGCAGAATGGATGAACAGTGGTATTCATAGAACATGGTGAAATACAAGTGCCATGCCAACAGTAGGGTAAATGGACAATAGTGTTCTTAGAGCATGGTGTAATACAAGTACCATGCCAACAGTAAGATGGATGGACAATAATGTTCATAGGACATGGTGTAACACAAGTGCCATGCCAACAGTAGGATGGTTGAACAGTGGTGTTCGTAGGTTATAGAATAACCCAAAGATGATCCCAACAGTAAAACACATAGATGTAATATTTCAAATTATAGTGTAACCCTAGATCCATGCCAGCAGTAGAACACCAATGGATGGTGGTGTTCAACCCTAAGGTAGAGGGAAAAAACACAATATATAGTTTTGTGGAAAGGCTGTGAGCAAGGGTGCCTGCTTCCTCCTCTTGCACAGGAAGTAGCATCCCTCTAGAAATCATCCACACTTCTTTTCAGCTTCACAGCTTACATCTGTGGTTGAGCTAGCTGCTTTGCTTCATCATATGCAAAGATACAATGCTGCATGAGGAATGAACAGTGCCACTGTAGTGTGTGGTTTCTCCATCAGAGACCCTACATGCAAGGAGTGTCCAAGGCCAGCTGAACAGCTTCCCTTTTGGGTGAGAGGAGATTTTACGGTGACTGGTTTGGGAACATATTCCAAGCTCACCACTTTGCAGTAGCAGATTACAACAAAGGCCCTAGTGGAGGGGTATGTTGATCCCAAGGCACCTGGGTGAGCTGTTTATAGCTCCTCTCCAGCCATTAACAAGTTATCCTTGAGTGGACACTGAACCATGTTTCCACAAAATGTGTGAATAATTTAAAATGAGAGTCTAAAGATTTATGTTCAAGGGTTTGCAAATGCGTCTTTTCATAAAGACAGTTCCACCACACTCTTTAAATTTGGTTCAACACATAGACAGTTTCAATAATAGCATAATAGAATGTTTGAGTTCACTTTTAAACAATGATTTGTAAATAGAAGTTCTTGAGGAAGGTGGATAAAGAAGTATTTACACACACATGTACCCATAGACAGACACATACACACAAACACACACACCACACCACACCACACCTACACAGAGACGGGGGAAGGAAGGAGGAAGAGAGAGGAAGAAAGGGAAGCAGGAAGAGAGAGAGTTATAGAGAGGGAATATGAGACACAGAGAGAGATTATTTAAAATATCATCTTAAGGTGTGGGTTGCAACTACACATTGGACACATAACTGAATAGAGGATATGAAAACTCAGCAGCAGTAAAGTTTCTGAAAAATCAACAAGCAAACAAATTCCAAAACGAAAATGTAACATATTCAAGATGATCCTGATAGCACTCAGCTGTGCCTTGTTGTATCCCATGCCCTCACTACAGCCTTGCTATAAGTCATGCCTTGAGCTACACATGAAGTCATGCAGGCAATCATGCAACACAGCAACACTGCAGCACCTCAGCTCAAATGTACGAGTGCTCACACCCTGTACTGTACACATAGATTTCTCCTCACCTACATGATAAAAACCAAACCTTTTAATATTTTTATAATATCGTTTCTCAGGAAATAAGCATCAAGCTGATGTGTCTGTGTGTCTTCTGTATATGACAGTGAGCTGCACCCATAAAATCGCAACAATATTATGACTTAAACAAGATCTGTACAATGACAACACCGGGTGATATGCCAACATGAATGGTGGAAACCTCATCAAGCTTCAGCCCTAGATGAAATGCTACAACCAATGAGAGAGTGGTTTAGTCAGGGTTTGTATTCCTGCACAAAACATCATGACCAAGAAGCAAGTAGGTAAGGAAAGGGTTTATTCAGCTTACACTTCCACATTGCTGTTCATCACCAAAGGAAGTCAGGACAGGAACTCACACAGGGCAGGAACCTGGAGGAAGGAGATGATGCAGAGGCCATGGAGGGGTGATTCTTACTGGCTTGCTTGCCCTGGATTGTTCAGCCTGCTTTCTTATAGAACACAGGACTACAAGGCCAGGGATGGCACCGCCCACAATGGGCTGGGCCCTCCCACATTGATCATTAATTGAGAAAATGCCTTACAGCTGGATCTCATGGAGCCATTTCCTCAAGAGAGGCTCCTTTCTCTGTGATAACTCCAGCTTGTGTCAAGTTGACATACAAAACCATCTGTTACAGAGAGGGACAATCGTCTTCCCCAGTGATAAACCCCTTGATAGATTACCCACTCCCAAGTGTTCATCGCTAAAATGCATATACATCTAAATATATATATATGGATATGGGTATGGATATGGATATGGAATAAGAGGTCATGAATTTGAGAGAGAGTAAGGTGACCCAGGAGGAGTTGTGGCATTAACAGGGCAGAGTGAGAATGATGTAAATCCATTGATCATATGAAATTCTCAAAACAAATTTTAAATTTTAAATTAATAATTAGTCTATCTCTGGATTAGAATGTCTGGTTATTTTTTAATTTTCCATTTTAATTGCTAATTTAAGTTTAATAAAAATTTGAACGAATTTTGGACTGGGATTAGGTTAGAATTTCCAACATTTTCTGAAATAGTTCTGTTTTATGTAGGGTTGCTATTGCTGTAAGAAACTACCATGGCTAAAAGCATCATGAGGAGTGGGGGGTTTATTTCAGCTCATAGTAGTACACCACAGTCCATCATCAAAGGAGTCAGGGCAGAAGCCTGGAGGCAGGAGCTAATGCAAAGGCCATGGAGGTGTGCTGCTTACTGGCTTGCTCCTCATCATCTTGATTTCTTATAAAACCCAACACCACCAGCCTGGGGATGGCCCCACCCACAATGAGCCAGGCCTTCTTACACCAATCATTAATCATGAAAATGTCCTATAGGCCAATCTGGTAGGGGTACATTCCCTCACACCAAATTACTTTAGCTTGTGTCACTTTAAGAGAAAACAAGCCAGAAGAGGACTAATTATTCCTCTGCCATTTTGTACTGTGTACTTATGTACATACTATTATAGCATCGATGATCATATAATCAAAATACCAACATTCTCATAACAGTGTCGAAGATTTTTTTGCATCCTGCAGAGTCAAATAATCAGCCAATAATTAATTCCCAATATACAAATCAACCATGTCATTAATATGCAAACCTTCTTTTGTCTTTAATAAAGGGTAAGATCATATATACACCTAAAATTATCTTAAACTTCTCTATGATTTTTTTTATCAGTAGCTGTCTGACTTGTATGTGTATTACAAGTGCCTGAGTGTCATAAGTTTCTCAGGATAAAATCAGTGGTGTGAACTAAGATACAGTAACACTCAAGTGGATACCTTCATGTCATGTCCCAAGTCGAGTGCCCTGGGCTTTCACTATACATAGTTTCCAGTTCTTCACTAACATTTAAGACATTTGCTATGGGGTGACCATCTGCCATGGTAACTGGGGACAGAACCCCAATCCTACTAGGGAGACAGGTAGGGAGTACCAGATAGAAGTTTGCATTTAACTCTTCATATATCAGCGATTCTTGACTTTAGAAGACTGTTCCTTTGGGATACTCACTGCAATGTTTCTTTGAAGAGTTTACTTTATCAATAACTTCTGCTCAAACTATCTATGCCTTTTGACTGAGTTCTTTTCTTTCATAAGACAAGAACAAGAGATCTTGTAGTAGCTGGAGATATGAAGCCAGTACATAGGTTATTCTCTGTGTATGCTGACAGTTGAAATAGCCAAGAGACTTGGATGAGGTAGGCAGAGGCGTTTTAGGCTTTGTTTCTTTTGGGGATTATACTAAACTGTGTAGCTTCAGTTTCAGGCTGTAAGACACACGTTGAATCTAGTTGCAAGAGGCTGAGCACCCAAGATGAGAAGATGCCTTTACAGTCCTGAAATAACCCTGGACTCACAGTTACAGCAAAGGCAGAAGGAGGGCCATAGCTTCCACCCTGAGGCCATGCGTATCTGAGCTGAGTATCCAGTGCCCACTCAATGTTCTCTATTCATGAAGCTCAAAGGGAATCCAGCTCATGGTTAAAATAAGATCAGCCAAGAACTCTGATCTCCTGAGAAGTGGCCAAAGAAAGGCCTTCAAGGCCACCCATTAGAACTCCAAGCACAGTCTGCATCCATGCACTCATGATGTTGACTAAGCAGATGTACTGGCTGCTTTTGTGTGTCAACTTGACACAAGCTGGAGTTTTCGCAGAGAAAGGAGCCTCCCTTGAGGAAATACCTCTATGGGATCCAGCTTTAAGGCATTTTTTCAATTAGTGATCAAAGTTGAGAGGGTCCAACCCATTGTGGGTGGTGCCATCCCTGGCCTGGTAGTCTTGAGTTCTATAAGAAAGCAAGCTGAGCAATCCATGGGGAGCAATCCAGTAAGCAGCACCCCTCTGAGACCTCTGCATCAGCTCCTGCCCCCAAGTTCCTACCTTGTGTGAGTTCTTGTTCTGACTTCCTTTGGTGATGAACAGCAGTATGGAAATATAAGCTGAATAAACCCTTTCCTCCCCAACTTGCATCTTGGTCATGATGTTTTGCGCAGGAATACAAACACTGACTAAGACAGCATGGCTCTTTCCTTTTCAGCCTGCATCTAGAAGCAGAAGGGTTCTCGTGGAAAATAGGATACCAGGGGCCCAGAGCACTGTAGCCTTCAAGCTCACAGAGTCAGTGAGCAGAGAGTGAAGTTTGAGCCCCTGACCTGTTCTCTTGTAAATGAACTCATTACAGCTCTAGTTGGAAAGGATAGAGAGTGAGTCAAAGGGAAGATCTCTGCCTCCTCTGGAAGCCTCCCATCCAGAGTAATGCACGTGACTGAGAAGCTGATCTGGGAATCAGGACACAGCAGAATCCATAAACCTCTCCTGTGAGTGTCACAAAGAAAAGAAGACCCATGTTGAGGAGGGAACATGCATCTGGGGCCAGGAGTCAGTAGGGGAGAAGATAGATACTCTGGCACTATTAGTGGAACCTGATCTGTCAGTGGCCATTCTATTAGCCCAAACATGACAATTCACAGTGACCAATGGATTATTCTATACATTCTATATATTTAATGCTACTTATTCTGTACTAACCCAAGCTTTCCTACTGGCTCTTATTACTCCTTCCACCTCCCATAAGGGCATGAGTTCTCTAGGCTACTGAACTGTTTTTTTCTACGAATTTACTTCCTAATGATATCTGTCACCCACAAAGGACTGAACACGAATGACATAAGACATAGCTGCACTGAGCCAGGCTGACCTGAATTCTCATTGTAGCATAGCACAGTGTAGACCTTTGATGTGCCAACTGGTAGTGGGGGAGGGGAGCTACTCTGAGTCCCATGGCCACTCCAGAGCCAAACAGGTCATAAGCTGGGGTAGTGACAACAGCCCCATCTGCACATGAAATGGAGCTGTTCTCTGAAAAGCCAGGTTCCCCCAGAAAGACCTGCTGGGTGCATTACAAGAGCCTAAGATCCTTCAACACAGCAAACCTCTAATGTCCTTTTTAATTTTGGTTAGGGAAAACACTAAAATCAACACACAAAAAAATCAGTTGGTTTAAGACACTAAGAAAGGACTTTGGGAAAGGACTCCAGGGCTGGCAAGATGCTAAGCAGCCAGTAACCTGCCTACAGGCAAACATGAAGACACAAGTCTGATCTCCACCTCCAATATATATACAAATAAAGCTAGACACATTGACATGTGACTGTAATCCTAGTGCTGAGATTACCAAGGGGGACAGCATAGACAGGGATCTGTATGGCTTGCTTGGGAGTCATACTACTGAACCAATGACCTCTAGGTTCAGTAAGAGACCCTGACATCTATAAGCAAAAAAATTGGTCATTGAACTCTAAGAGACTAAGGTGGAAGTCCAGGGAGATGGGTCAGTGGGTAAAAAAGCCTGATGGCCTAAGATTAAGGCCCATATCCCATAATGGAAGGAGAGAACCGTCTACCTAAAGTTGTGTCCTCTAATCTTCAAACAATCTCTATGATACTGGCTTACCTGTATACACACACACACACACACACACACACACACACACACACACACACAAACACAACAATAATAATAATAAACAAAATTAATAATAACATTTTTGAAATATAAAATACAGTAAGACTAAGGAAGATACCACCATTGACCCTGGCCTCACATACACATACCTGAACATTCACAGGCATACACATTAGAGGAAAATTATAGCTAAGTGTGTGGTGCACTCCTTTAATCCCAGAACTCAGAAGGCAGAGGCAAGTGGATCTCCAAGTTCAAGGCCAGCCTGGTCCATAAAGTGAGTTTCATGAACACCAGGGCTAGAAAGAGAAACCCTGTCTAGACAGATCAATAGATAGATAGATAGACAGACAGACAGACAGACAGACAGACAGATAGATAGATAGATAGATGATAGATAGATAGATGATAGATAGATGATAGACAGACAGACAGACAGACAGACAGACAGACAGATAGATAGATAGATAGGAAAACAAAATATTCCATGTATAATTTAATCATAAAATTAGGACATGTTGAGAAATAAGTCTGATGAAGGGCCTTCTGGAGACTTGTATCTGAAAACCATAGGGCACTGCTGAAAGATACCTTTAAAAAGCAAATACATGGGGCTGGAGGAATGGCTCAGCCATTAAAGGCTAGGCTCACAACCAAAAATGTAAGAAGCAAATACATGGAAATATATACTATGGTTGTGGGTTGAAAATACAGCACTATAATGTTATATATCATGAAACAATAGATTCCATGTTGTCTCTATCAAAATCTCAACAAAGTTGTTTTACAAAGATTGAAATTTTTCTTCTGAATTCTAATGATATCTCAAGGACCAGATATCATCCTGACCACCTTGCAGAAGAGCATGGTTGTCCCATACTCCTGACGGCAAAACTTACCATACAGTTGATGGAAAGAAGTGTATATTCAAGGTGGCATAAAAACAGAGTATAGGCCAAGGAAATAGAACAGACATCCCAGAGATAAAATACATGGTCAAATAATTTAGAAATGATGTTAAGATGACTGAACAGGGAGAGAGACTGTTCAGCAAGAGCTGCTAGAGAAAGATATCCACGTGTAAAGGTAAAGAACTGCTGGTCCAACCTTTGACAGAAGACACAAAGCACACATCCTGTTAAGTCAGAGCCTCAGTGTGAAATTATACATCCTAAAACTCTTGGAGAAAGTACTGTCAGAGCAAAAAACTTGGCATAATTTCTTGGCTGTGACAAAAAAATGCATGTAACAAAAGGAAAAAAAGTACAGCAATGATGTCTGACTTTAAGACATCATTGTTAAAATTAAAACTGTATAGGACACTGGAAAGACAGCTCTAGGTGTAAGTCCCAGCACCTACATGGCTACTCATAGCTATCTGTAACTACAGTTCTAGATGATCCAGCTCCCTCTTCTGTCCTTGTGGGGTATAACAGGCACATAGTACACAGCACAAATGCAAGCAGACCACTGATAGAGATACAATAAAAACAGATAAGTCTGGACTGAAGAGATGGCTCAGCAGTTAAGAGCACTGACTGCTCTTCCAGTGGTCCTGAGTTCAATTCCCAGCAACCACATGGTGGCTCACAACCATCTGTAATGGGATCCAACACCCTCTTCTGGTGTGTCTGAAGACAGCAACAGTGAACTCATATACATAAAATAAATAAGTAAATCTTTAAAAAAATGATTATCTTTAAAAATAGATAAATCTTTTCAAAAAACACCCTATACATCAAAGACTATGGTAGAGCAAAGAGTCAGTTGCTGGATTAGGGAAAATACTAACAAACCATGTTTCAATAACTTAATGTCTAGGGCATATAAAAAGCATTTCCAATGGATTAACAAGAAGGTAAGTAAAAATGAGCAAAAGATTTAGACAGATGTTTATCCAAAAGTGTATGGAAAGGCATATGGAAAGACTGCCAGTGTTACCGATCTTGGAGAAATAAACCCAAAGGGTACAATGAACATCACACTGTGCATCCATTAGAATGGCTGCTACCAGCTGTATAGGTAAGTAGCAAGGGAGCCCTGGGGGAGATGTGGTGAGAGGGAGCCCTGTGCAGTGATGTGGTTACTGTGGTAACTGGGTGAGAAAAGGAATTGGTGTCTGTTCTTCTAAAGAAAGAACTTTGTTGGCTGCTTCCTCACAAAGAATATTGTGTTTTCCTTTTTCATAGAACTGGAATGAGCCTAAATATATTGAGAATATCTACCAGCTGCTACTGATACACAAGGGAGGTTAGAAAGTAAGCCGTCAGTACCCCAAACCATGGTTGATCCCATTGTACACCACAGGTCAACATAAACCAGAAATATCCCCCTCCTGAAACCCAGCTTCTCCATCCAGTTTATGAAATGCAAATTAAATGGGGAGAGGCACGTTTATCCTGGAGTAGGATCCAGTTCTGCCCTGCAATGGCCAATGCCACACAGGAATAAGGACAGGAAGCCAATGCGTCGGCTTTGGGGGAATTGTTCTCCTTAATTACCCCAAGAAGAAACCACGGGCTTATTGTAGCAACACTACCCACTTGGCTGGGCGGCTTCTAAGAGAAGAGAGATGGTGAACAGGGAAAATCAGGTTTACAGAGACACAAACTGCTGTGTGAACACACTGCTAACATGTCAGGGTGCTAGGCATGTGTGACTCAAGTGGCAACTCTGTCAAGGGAGCCCATCTTGGGGGCTCCACTCCCTCTTAAACACTTTCAGTAGTAAAAGAAAAATTGTTCAGAAGGTCAAGTTGCCGTTGTCCTCAGAGTCCTCTGCTGTTTGCCCACCTGGCTGTCACTCAAGGAATGCCTTTGGGGCTTGGTGCGTATAGGTGAGGGAAGAATCGAAGTACAGGTACACAAGGAGCATTTATAGACCCCCAAGTACGCTTTCATTTTCTTTCCTTTGTGTTCCTTCAGGTTTTTTGCAAAAGCAAAGACCATCTTCCCATCCTGGTACACTGACAGAATGGCCTTTTATTCTCCCCCATCTCTAGCCTCCTGTCCCATGATCTCTGAGCCTATATCCTAGGCTCTCCGCCTCCTCGGGGGTCTAAACAACCAGCACTGACTCCTCCCCTCACCCGGCTCCACAGCCAGCAGCCTATCATTTTGCTGTCTGTTTTGACTTCTGATAAAGATATTTTGAAGAGCAGGTTATAGCCCTCTGAAATGAAAAGGTGGAAAGAGATTCTGTTGGTAATTGCTCTACCAGCTGCAATTGGAAACTTCCATGGTAGGTAGAAAAGTCATCTTGGGGGCGCCTGACCATGACAAAAGGGAATTAGTGTGCCTGAAATGAGCTGAGGGAGCCGACCTTCTTCTGTGCTCTCAACCCTCTCCCCTCTCCCCAGTACCGAACAAATATAAGCTGGACCACTCCCCGTGTGACTCTTCAGTTTGAGGCTCAGAGCGAAGCACAGTTTTCAGGCGATGGCTTCTTAGAAACGTTTCTAAGAATGCCTGTCTTTTCCAGACTTGGGAGAATTGATTAGTGGCTTGCAAACAGCCCAAGTGCACACGTCATGTCATTCTGAATGCTCCCATTGCCAGGCCACGAAGCATAGACACTTGGTCCACACAGTAGGCATTTTATTAAGGTGACAGGCCTTCATGAAGGTTGGTTCCTCCCAGGGGATCTCTCAAGGTACAAGACAGTCTTGAGCAAGCCAGGGACATGAGTCACACTGGGTTTCGTGGCTCTGTGCCACCTTAAGCAGGGGTTCATTAGTGCATTCATTTGCTAAGAGCTCAGTGAATGCCCAGAGCACTGGGTTAGATGACCAAAATCCCAGGTGACCACGGTAGGAACTTTGCCTTGGAGATTAGGACCTGTAGATAGCACTTAAGCCCCCAGAGGAGTGCAGCTTAGAATATGAAATGCAACTGAGAAAGTAGCTTCTTTGAGGAAGGACTCTAGTCAGGAGATTGCTCTCAGCCCCGCCTATGGGCACATGCTAACAGTGGGGAGAGGCCACCAAGCAGGAAAACATAGAAGACGGCTCCTGAATGGGGTACTCCATGCCTTTTATACTCACACCATACACTCCTAGAGAACCATACACCCCCTTCTATGGACTGTACGAGCAGGCATGCACACATGATCAATGCCCTGGCAGAACAGAATTTCATCCAACAGGGAGTAAGATTACTTCTTCCTTGTGGAACTACAATATGGGGATCTCAAGTAGAGACGGGAGATGCCACATACAGGAGGGAGGGACTAAACCTCAAGTAAACCATGAAAGAAAGTAAGGCAAAGAGTAGCAGTGTGACCACCATGAAAGAGCAACCAGCTTCAGGAAGGAAGACACTGAGGAATCCCTGGATGAGGAAGAAGAGCTGGCCAGAGGACAGAGAGAGAGGTGAGCGAGGCTGGCAGAAGATACGATCAAGGAACACTGGAGGGGATGACCCTGGTAATCATAGGCTGCGTGACCCAAAAGGAGGCTAGCAGGTCATGGGATAGGCAGAACAAGATGACTTAGCATTTATTCTCTGGTGATTTGGGGCAATGTTGTGACTACCTCTTTCAGATAGCAACTGACACTCTGAGTCTGGCTTAAACAAGATAGAACGGGAGCATTTGGTTAAACCACACCAACCAAAAGTCCCAGGGGGAGGGAAAGAGGGCTGGTATCTAGTTGCCATGGTGTCAATCACTACAGTGAGCTAAGTGAGGCTCAGGGAGTGTGAAGGGTGGTGGTGGACCTGAAATAAAAGTAGAGAGACCAGAAATGAAGGCTTTCTCCAAGGCTTGGGAGCTAAACCCTGACTGGAGATTGTTGAAGGAGCCTTTGCACATGCAGGAGATAGAGACAGACAAGTCTGGGACGTAAAGTGGGGTCAAAGACCTCATTTATGCCTTCTGTTAGGATCAAGGTGGAGGTGCTCCAGCCATGGAGCTCCAAGACATGAAATCAGAAGGTGAATCCCAGTGGTAGACTACCTGGTCATCAGACAGGCCCTAACACCCAGCTGCAGTTCCCTCCAGTGTTTGAGTTCTTCGGATACATATACAGCTGGGGAAGGCCACCAGCACCATACCCAACAGAAACAGAGAGGCACCCCGCAGGTTGAACAGCCTGGCTTCAACTTTCCTAATTGTTTCCTCAAACATGCAGGGTTAAGATCTCCCAAAAACAGAAGGTCAGAAGTCAAGTGCAGGTCTCACAGGATCAGGGAGACATTCCCGCATGCGAAATGCATGTCTCAGTGCTAAGTGAATGTCGGGGACCCCTTCAGGTGAAGCATGGTTTCTGTTAACATCAGAGTTGATTTGCATGTAAAACTGGAGTGGGGCTTGAGCCCCTTTTCTTGAAGTGTAAAGTGGAGCACTCCTCTCAGCTTCAAGGCTCTAAGTGTTGAAGCTCTGCTACCTTCAGAAATTCGTGTGAGGAGCCATCTTTTCCTGGATCAAATCTTTACCCTGGGATAGCTTATCTTGTCATCCGCTTTGGGATATTTGTGTCATTACTGTGATTAAAATGGAGATAAACAAGCCACACCATGAATGTGTGCATAGCAGGTGAGTCAACCCACAGGGACCCTGGTTATTTCCGTTTACACAGATCTCCATTGTATGCACGAGTCCCAGGGTCCCCTCAGTTCTACACTGTTCACCAAGTGGCAGTGTTTATCTAGGCTGCTGATGTGTGCAATAGAGATAATTGAGAACTGAAGTGTGAGTTCCCAAAGTTCTCTGGGTAAATAGCTGTATCGGTCAGAGACAATGGAATCCTGTTGTAGACACAGTGGCCTTTCTCACAAGCAACCTGCTATCAGAGCCTTATCTATGCAGAGATAACAAACAGGTCAGATAAAAGTTGAACTCCTTGAAGACTGTACTACTAGTAATTGTATTTTCTAAGTCAAGCGACTTAGGTTAGGCCTGTTTAATAGAGGACATACGTATGGTCACAATTGTCATCACACTGAGTCAGTGCAGAGAACCTCTGTGCCTAAGCCATCAAGCTGTAAGAAGCAAGTGCCAGTGCCAAGAGATGCTCAGAATGATACTGACTGAGTGGAGGTCCAGAGACCAATACAATGGGTGCTCATATGCATGGCTGTGTCAAGAAGTCATGGAGTCCTGTGAATATCCCTTCTATTACACATTTTGCTACTCAGTTCTCCTTCAGCTCTCCATGAGAGACTATCCAAACAGTCTGACTGCCTATTAACAATTCCAAATGGGTTGTAGGCTCAGAGTTCACTTTCCACTGAAGTGGAAATCCAGGAGAATGACTATCTAGAATGTACTAGCGGGATCCTGGATTTTAGGATCTTAGCCTTGATAGGAAACAGAGTCTGCTACTTATGGAAACAAGCAACTCACTTTAAAGAAAGGAAAAAAAGAGCCAGTTCTGTCGATGGCACAGAAGCAACATGCAGATTGCAATAGAGATCTCAGGCCCAGATCCATCAAACACTGGGTTAAAAGTGTACCAGCAAGTGAGCTGCTGGGCTCTCAAAAGTTTTACGATAAAAGTTAATGCGCTTAAGATAATCAGTCTCCACTGTGTGGAGCCTTCAGTAATTTTGCTCCTGTCACCAAAGGAGCCTCAAGGGATGGACGGCCGCCCGTACCTATAATGAAGCACTTGGTGACCAAACAGCTGTCACCTCACCTGTTTGCCAACCCATAGGAAGGCTGGAAGAAATTCTCCAATTTAGCAAGCAAACTTAAGTCATTATTAGAAATGACAGGGAAACCTGATGAAATTGTACTTTCAATTGGAAAACAAAATTGCAATCAGACCAACATGATTTCCTCGTGGCCTGACCATGCTAGTGCCAGCCGAGACATGGGCAAATGTATTTAAAAGTCATAATGGAGCATTACCACGCCATCTCTTTTCACTGGCCCTTATTAATATAAAACTTCAATTTGCATGTAAATGTGGTCAACTTTCATATCATCAAAATACATGAGGCCCGGGAAAGTAATGAATTGAAGTTGGATGCGGCAATTACTGACGTTTATAAAGAATTTTAAAGAGGTCAGTCCAGTCTTGGCTGAGAAAATGAGGAAATCAACAGGGAATATTGTCAATATAGCAACCGGGGGAGTCGGAGGCAGTCCCAGGTGTTGGGCGTGAGATGATGATTAATAGAGAGGCAGCTAGTCTCCTCTCACCCGCAGCCGGCCCTGACCAGACCCAGGCTTGAAAGGGCCCTGGCTGTGTTCTCAGAGTGTCTAGGCCATGCTGCACACAGGTTCCAGGGGATGAAGGAGCAGCACTGAGTGTTTAATTGGGCTCTGCGTCTTTTGAGCTCCTCTTCATCCGTAGTGATCAGTTTAACTGTTTCTTCACACCCAGACTAGGGTCACAAATATTTAAATAAGGCCCTTGCCTAATGCCTCACCAAAACCTTGACATCCTGGATAAATCAAGTTAAACTGCCTTACTGTGTCATGATGGCAATTTATAATTTACCTATTTTACTTTTTTGAGCAGGAAATATATATTTTTTTTCCGTCAGCATGTCGCATAAATCCTCGACTCTGCAGAGTGATTCGTGGGCTTTTCTTTGCCTATTTATACAAACAAGTTAACAAGTAACATAATTTTAAACATACCTGGGAAAATCAATGCCCAGATAGAAAAACCTGTTCTGATTTTAGAGCATTTAATTGCAGATAATGCAGGTGAGAAGGCTCCACAGGCCCCACCTCTCCCTAATCTCTTGATTGGGGCAGGCTTCTCAGGATAGAAAAACATTGCCCCGCCTCTTGATCCAGGATCTGAGCTTTCTACTTTTTATCAGCTTGTGACATTGCCCACGGTGCACCTTGTGCTGTTCTCTGAGTGAAGACAGATACCCATTGTGAATAAGATTGCTTCAGAACTACACAGTACCTTTAGAATAAATCCATGTACCATCTGCTTCTGGCTTTTCAGTGACTCAGGGAAGATTCCTGGCTGCAAGTAGAATCAATCCTCTGGACAGACATTGTGAGCTCTTCTTGAGCCTGGTTCCCCACAGGACATTAAGGTTTTGGTTTTGGTTTTTCCATTTTTCCTACGTTTGGGCCTGATGTTTTAAAAAAATATATATATGTGGTGTGTGTGTGTGTGTATGCTTGAGTGTATGAGTGTAGTGTATACATTTGCGATGTATATGTATGCATGCGTGTATAAGTGTATGTGTGTGGTGTGTGTATGAATGTGTGTGTGTATTTGTGTGTGTATGTGTGGTGTGTATGTGTGTGTGTATGTGTGGTGTTTATTTGTGTATAAGTACATATGTGTATGTGTATATGAATGAATGTGTATGTGTGGTGTGTATTTGTCTATAAGCATGTATGTGTATATGTGTGTGGTGTACATTCATGTATCAGTGTATATGTGTGTATGTGTATGGTGTGCATTCATGTATAAGTGTGTGTATCATTGTGTATATGTATGGTGTGCATTCATGTATAAGTGTGTGTGTGTATCATTATGTATGTGTATATGTGTATGGTATATGTATGTATATGCGTATACGAG
>NW_021605262.1:3317711-3318794 GCF_004785775.1 Grammomys surdaster | reverse complement strand
GTATGTGTGTGTATCATTGTGTATGTGTATATGTGTATGGTATATGTGTATGGTATATGTGTGTATATGCGTACACGAGTGTGTGTGTATAAATGAATGTGTTTGATGTGTATTTGTGTATAAGTGTGAATGTGTATCAGTATGATTGAGTATATGCATGCTCTGTGTGTGTGTGTACACTGTCACCACAGAGTGTGGTGGTTTTTTCCTTCCACTATAAGAGTGGGGAGCTTAGTTTCTCAGGCTTGATGGTAAGACTTCTTGCCATTCTGTTTTCGGCTTTTTTTTAAATCTCTCTATTCCAGAGTATGCATGTGAATATGGATTCTAAGCTATGGTTAGAAATATGTGATAATTATGCCCACCCACATATGATTTGCTGTTTCCAAAATCCAGACATTGCATTCCTGACTCCCAACGTGGATTTGAGTCAATGCCAATATTAGGATCCAAGCACACTTGGGCTTGAATAAAGCATACACATTATGACAGCTTGGTATGTCGTTATAGCTGATGACAGCCACTAGAATGTCCTATATCATAAAGGAAGCAGTTTTGTTCTTCCTAGTAAACATGGCTTCCATCTTGTGGGGACCGTGATGAAGAGGTGACGTCAGGCATTGACTGAGCCTGTGCATACCCTTCCATGCATTGACTCTGGATTTGGGTGTCTCACATTTAAGAGCTTCAGTATTTCCAGAGGGAAAGTTAACATGTGTGTATTCTCTCTGTATTTTTAATCTTAATGTCTGTCAAATGAGCATCTGTTTTTGCAGAGTAGTTGTCCTAGAGAGGAGACCACGTGACTAGATAGCATGTGTTAGAGGAGTTGAGAGGAAGGAGAAGGGATGAGTAGTGTGGTCACAAGCTGAACATTCACAAGTGGCATGGTACTGCTGAGATGAATCCTGTTTCAACAGGAAATGTGGTCTCAACATACACTGAATACAGTGGATTGACGAGGTGACACAGAAGTGGTGGGAACTACACAGTGTTCTGCTTAGGACCCTGCCTGTCGTCTGAGAAGACAGAATGCATGTGTTTTGCATGTCAGCCTGAGAAGGGAGAATGCATGTGTTTTGC
>NW_021605262.1:3306264-3317701 GCF_004785775.1 Grammomys surdaster | reverse complement strand
GCATGTCAGCCTGAGAAGGGAGAATGCATGTGTTTTGCATGTCAGCCCAAGAAGGGAGAATGTATGTGTTTTGCATGTCAGCCTGAGAAGGGAGAATGCATGTGTTTTGCGTGTCAGCCCGAGAAGGGAGAATGCATATGTTTTGCATGTCAGCCTGAGAAGGGAGAATGCATGTGTTTTGCATGTCAGCCTGTCTGTGCCTGTATTTCTGTGTAGCTGACCCAGTCCTTCAACTTCTGCAGCAAGGAGAAGGTCTACTTGTATCTGTCTGATATTTTTCATACTTTGGGAATCTAGAATGCTTTGACATGGAGTTCTGACATGTTTGCCATCTACAAAGGTTGATCTGCAGCATGGTGGCATGGTGGAGGGCATCACATGGAGCTATGGAGCAACAGGCAGCTTGAGTCTCTCTCCTGCTTTGGAAACCACTCACACCATTATAGGGGAACTACACTCCTGACGTCCCAAAGGCTCTGCCTCCAAATACCATCAATGTAAGACTCTGGAGATGAAGTTTCTAAGACAAATTTCTTGGGATATCCCCATTCCACAGCAAGACTGGGTAACCACAAAACCCCCTGAAAGCTGTGAAGGACCTTCTCTAGGTATTCCACAGACTACACCATCTCTCACTTAGACCTCCCTCTGCCTGCTCTGGTATGTCAGGTCTTCTAGAACTCTAATACTCTGATCTGGGTTCAGTTGCTCACAGCTCCTGACTAATTCAACTGCTTTCTCCTCCCCAGTGTCCGCTTGACTGAGTCCTTGCTAAACAGGACAGAGCTCCATTCTACTCTGGATAAACTGGCTTAGAGCAAATGTTCAATGAAACCGTTTAAATGTCTCCATGTTCCTTCCAACTAATTTGGACTAATTTGCCCATGGCAGGCCCTTCTTCCTGACTATAAGAATTGTGCCTTCCCTGCCCTCTTCGATCAACCTTTTGATAGGATGTTTTTCAAAGTAATAAAGCACAAGCCTGCCTACTTCATGGGGTGATGGTCCCCTTAAGAGGAAGCGCCTGGCTTCTTTAAATGGTGATGGTTATTGCTTGCTTGTCTTCTTTCTGCTCACATTGATGCTCATACTATAGAACTTGGGACTCACAAATCGTTTTTAGCTCCGCAGAAGAATTCATGGCTGTTGTTCAAGATCAAACAGAAGGAAGGATGCGGGGAGAAGCTAATCATTGGGAAAATAGGATTGATTTGGGAAAGCATTGGATTTCTGTAATTCTTCGCTTTTTCTCATCACTTAAAAAAATCTACTTGTTAATAACAACAGCTCAAATAAATCACTCAATAGGTTGCAGCGCCCTGAGGGGAGTAGAAACATCCATCCCTCTTTCCTGTCTCTCTTACATTTTTTCAGTTATTTGCAGCTATATTATTTAGAGGACGATGGTCTGCATGGAACAGAGCATGTTAGCTTTTCTTTCTCAATGGTCTCTTCAACACCCCATTCCTCCTGTGTTGTGTAAGCCACTATAGCTTCCATGTGTGAAAATAAAACAGTGTTGACCAAGCAGAAGGCTGTGGAGGACAAGAGTCACTCACTGCACAGGGAAATGCAGCCCAGCTTCTGAGATTTTATGAATGAATAGACAACAATAATCGATCAAAAGCCAAGCTGAACTTTGACATAATAACACAACAAAAATCTTAAGAGCAGAAGGCTAACAATTGGGTACTCTTCAGGATTTCATAATTTAGGAGATGTAAACACACAGGAGAGACATTGTCTTCTTTTCATGTGACTATAAGAAATAATATTCTAACTCCATGATGGGACTTACTGTGGATTACTTACTTAGCTGACCTTTCCAAAGGTCATTATGTTATGTTTCTGATTTCTGCCCTCCCCGTATTGCCTACAAAGACAGCTCAGCTCTTGTTTAGTGAAGGGACAAGAATCAGCATACCTGCCCTGACTCACTGTCACAAAGTTGGCTCTTGCTCGCAGCTGAAAATGAAACTGGATTTGTTTCCTCCCAAATCAAGGGAGAGACACAGACCCTCTGAGTAGGACTGGTTGAAGGCCTGCAGTACACAGTTATTGATAACAACAGCTCAAATAAATCACTCAATAGGTCTCAGGTGCACATGGAAGTAGGCTATTGGGACTCAAGTGAGGTGATCAGAGTCTCATTTCATAGTGAGGTGCTCCCAGGAGCATGTGCTAAGGGGAAAATGCATTGTCAGCTGATGAAGTGTTTTCTGTAGTCTGTTGGAGAGCACAGGCTTGTGCATCCAGGGCTACACGGCTTGAGTCACCACACTGTCTTCACAGTTCTTTAAGTGTCTTATGTTTCTCAGAGCCCCTTATATGTGTGCTGGGGCAGGTGCTGCAGGAGAGACCAACAGGAATTTTCCAGTCTTCTCCGAGGACCATGGGTTTTGCCAGAAGGTGACAGTCCATTGGATGGCTCTGGGGTTTGTGTTATATTTCAATGAACTTTTACATTACTATGGTCTTTTAATCAGTTATTGAATTATCTGATAGCAAATAGATGTAGAGAAGTACTCATGCCATCACAGTGAGGGGCTCTGGTGTCCCAGGCATACAGTGAAGTGGTAGCAGTGGTTGACCTTATTCATGCTGGCCCAGATTAAGTAAAACTTGAGCCTTTCCTCTTCCAACTTGAGGTTTAAACTGGTTTTTGGTCAAAGCCAATGAAAGATAAGATGACAATTACAAGTCAGCAGTTTATACGGCTCTTTGGAGAGGGTTGCTTCTTCTGAAGCACTAAGCTGCCTGAATTCATACACAGGGGTTAGAGACTTGTCATGTCCACAGACTCTGGTTAAGGGGGCTGAGGGCTTCTCAGAATTATTATGTACTTGGAATGGCCTCTCAGCTCCACAGAAAATGCTCAGATGTCTAATAACCCTTCTGCTTAATGTTTTTGTACAGACAAGGTTAGTAAGGATAATTTTGCTCAAGTATATCATGCATATTCTCTCATCCTCTCCTCTTCCTTCCACTTCATTCTTCCTCCCAGATACATACCATAGATCTCCCACATTCCCACATCACGCGCACACACACACACACACACACACACACACACACACACACACAGAGAGAGAGAGAGAGAGAGAGAGAGAGAGAGAGAGAGAGAGAGAGATGGGGGTGATCTCCAAGGTCTGCGTATGAGAGATCACTGGGGTTGTAGAGAAATGGGTGCATGGTAGCAGCTAGTGCTAAGACTCAAGGCAAATATGGTTCCTTCATCCATAGAGGATGGGGAAAGGCCACCTCAAAGCAACCCACAGTTTAGTGAGAGTCCTCACACTGCTGCAGATTTGTTTCAATCTGTGGAAGACAGACATGGCTAAGTTACCTACACTGATTTTTTTGTAGTACAGATTTCAACACTTGTTTCCCATGATACAGAGTTGGCTTACTCATAATAACATCCACTAAATCTATTTATTTCAGGCTTTATAAACTGAACAATCAACAGTACCCAAATATGTTTATCTCCGTGAATTAAGGAGTATCCTTTCATTGAAATCTCATATTCTTGAACACCAGGAGAAATCACAATAATTATTCCTATGAACACATGCATATATGTAGAGTCAGAGCAACATTAAGCTTATTAAATTAAATGAGTTAATTTTTACCATCACAATACTTCCAGTTTACTAATATCACTTTCAATTATCCAGTTTCTGATGAAATTAATTACAAAGCTCTCTGATAACAATGGGACAATAGACAGGTGTCTTGCCTGTGTGTTTCTCTTTTGAAAGTGTTTATGAATGTGGAGGAATAAGTCTAAACTCCACTGTATACCAATCACAATACAGAGCTGAATAGATTTTCTCCATTGCATACATAATGAAGTAGAAACTTCGAGATGTACAAATCTTTAATGCAACCCCACTGCAGTGTAAAGTCTATGTTTGTCCTTTCACACAAGCTCTGCATTTGCAAGAAGTGACAGTCTCTCACCACTCAAAACCTCCCCATGAATCTATTCCTAGGGCAAGTACATACACACACACGCACACACACACACACACACACACACACACACACGTAATGTTGATTACTCAGTTAATAACAATATAGTAGACAGAATATTGAGCTAGAAGCAACCCAGCACCAGTGTCACCCTTTTGTTAATCAATGGCATGGAGCTGTGAGATGCCACATTGCTTCCACAGGCTGAGGAATGACAACCAGGTATTCATCTCTGCTGCTGCTATTTGCTAAATGGTGCTATAGTTTGTTACTCAACTATTGCCATAGACCTGAATGTCAGGCTGATGCTCACTACAGCCCAACTAGGAGCACATTAGCACATTCTGTGTACAATGTGTCTTTATTCCACAGGTGGTGATGGGCTTGAGAGGATGGCTTATTTAACACACACACACACACACACACACACACACACACACACCGTATACAGTGTCATATATACCTCTGTGTGTACATATGTATTTATGTACACAATATACATACTTTGGCATCGACAATATTTGAAACATGTATTGTTTGCTAGTCTCTATACTTTGATAATTCTAGTTGTCTTCATCTACATGCCTACCTTATCCTCTCCTTGTATCATTGATACCCTTCCTCTCAGAGATGAGAGATCATTGATTTCAGTAAGAGAAACTTACCTGTGGCTACAGAACTAGAGAGAATGGCCACCCCAATAATCACTAACTGCCAGTAGTCCCTGGGAGGAGTGGGGCCCATGGGACTCTCCCTGTCCCTGTGAAATGTGGACAGGTCCAATCTTGTGCAGGTCCTGTGCAGAAACTCACAGCCACAATAAGCCCCTGAGTGTAGCTACTCTGCCAGATCCAGAACACTTGTTTGGATATACACCTCTCTCTAAAGGGTGTTATAGTTCTACTATAACTATAGGCAGAGCACTCCACCATCACTTACTTTTAGCCAGTTGTCAGTCTCTTCGTTAACTACTACCTCCATCAGTACAAAGCACTTTGATGAAGCTTGAAAGCAACACACTCATTTATGAGTGTGAATGAGTCTTTACAAGGCAGCATGACAACACAACCATTCATCAGGACAGTAGCAGGTTCTCCCCTTGTGCTTGTGACTTCCCCAGCCACAGGCTCTTTCTTTCTTGACCAGGTTTAGGCAGAACCAGGTATGAGTTTCTTCCATGAAGAATGAGCCTTAAATTCAATCAACATGTGGTTGGTTACTCTCCTAAGACTCACACCATTATTGTACAGAGGGTACACTGTTGGATAAGCCATTATTGTACCTTACAAGATTCATGGCTAGATAAGACTGTTTTATGACTCTACTTCCTGGCAGCCTGCAGAGCACTTTCAGGCACCATGAGAGGTAGCTAATGGAGAGGTGCTTTCAGCTCAGCACCAGCTTGATTTCTCTATGTCCTGTGACCGAAATGTGTGTTATCTTCAGCAGTAGGATCTTACCATCAAGCTCTGGTACTTAGTTTATTTTTTTCCTCCTTTATGTATGTATGTGTGTGTGTGTGTGTGTGTGTGTGTGTGTGTGCCTGATTGTCCCTATATGTACTGTGCACGTGCAATGTCAGCAAAGGCCATAAGAGGAAGAGGGATCCCCTGCAACTGGCATAATAGGTGGCTGTGAACCACTGGCTGAGGGTCCTGGAAGCTAACTCTGGTCCTCTAAAGAAGCAGCAGAGGCTCCTAACTGATGAACCATCTTTCCTGCACTTTCACCTTAGCTTTTAAGACAATGTCTCTGTCTGGGACCTGGAAATTCTTGATTAGTCTAGGCTGGCTTGTTTGTGAACCTAAGAATCAGTTTGTTTCTGCTGCACAGCACTGTGGTTATGAGCATTACTGTGCTTGTATTCTTAGGGAAAGGCTAAACTCGAATTCAGGTTCTCATGCAGCATGCACGTTACCAACTGAACTATCTCCTCAGATCCAAATACCATATATTGGAATGTCCAAAGGAACAGAATCTGAGGAAAACACACACACACACATACACACACACACACACACACACACACAGGAACACACAGACAAGCACATAAACATTCATACAGATACCGACATCCCCCGCACGTCACCCTTACACACATTCTGCCACTTATCTCACTAACTTACAACTGAGTTGGGTTGCCAATTTGAAGATCCATGGCAACCCTCACTTACCCAATGAGCATTTGACCAAGAAGAGTCTTCTTACAGAATATGTAAGGTAGAAAGGGTATCACACCATTATGTCAGGTGCAGTGTCAGACATCGAGTGAGTGTATGGGATAAGAAAAGAACCCAGCAGAGACCATTGTCATCAATGCTCACCTCTTGAACCAAAGAGACTACACTGCTCTAAGTGTGGATTTAGAGACACAATATTCAGGGACAGTGTTTTCTGTATACTTCTGGTGGTCAGTTTCTACAGTAGGTAGCTAAATTGATAACAGGTGATTGGCGGTGATGGTGATGATCATGGTGATGATGATGTTGACACTGATGATAGTGATGATGATGGTGATGACATTTATGGTGATGTCCAGGTTGGTGGTGATGATAATGGTAATGATGATGATAGTGATGATAATGGTGATAGTGTTTATGGTGATGTTGATGCTGGCAATGATGACATATTCCAGATGGTTTCAAAGTGGAAGACATCTTGAGGATCACATCTTCCAACTTCCTCATTTTAGTGATAACAGAGACAGAGTTAAAGGAACAGTTTGTGCTTTATTTTATCATTAATATCTGGTTCATGAGACCTGAAGTTTCCTTCTGTGTTCTCTCTAGCCCATGTGTACTGCAAAGAGGGTGTGGCCATTCCTCTCCTGCAGCAATCTTAAGCCCAGTGTGTCTTGTGCAACCACCTAAGCCATGACTTGAGTATAAGATAAATTTTTCTACAAGGCAGAAATTATCATTTGTCTGTATTTGAGGACTTTTAGCTTTCAGGAAAAAGGCAACAGGCTTTTAGCCCCTGGTATACCTATATACCTGTATACCTGTATACTTGTATACCTGTATACCTGTATACCTGTATACCTGTATACTTGGATGCCTATATGACTATATATCTATATACTGTCTATTCCAGCTTCAAGGGATCATCTGCCATAGGTAAGATCATCTTCACTGTTTCCAGTTTCATTTGTCACCTATAAACAAAGTGACATCTGATCATTAAGAGGTAGTGAAAGTTTAACACAGAGAAATTTGAAATGGTTGTACTAACTCTTAGAATATGTCTGACAGGTGAATCTGGCATCATCCTGGTAGGGCTCCTTTGTTAAACACTATCTGATGAGAGTTACCTGAGGGGACACTGCAGTGATGGAGCAGCAGAGCCTTTTATGGTCCTGTACAAAGGGTTTACTTCCTTGTCTACTTGTTAGTCCCTCTTTCAGATAAGCTTTGGTGACATCAGAGCTCTCTATTTAGCTGAAAGATAAGGAAGGACATGGTGTCCCCATTTGACTATTTAGAGAAATAACGTAAAACTACAAGCTTCATGCCAGGAAAAAACAAAGGCTACCTCTCCCACTGTTACCCATTGAATTTACTTCAGCCAGAGGTGAAAATTTTATCTCTTAAATACAGACATAACTATCTCAATAAAAAAGACACACCTGAGAGATCCATTGAACAAACAAATAAAAAAGTAAAGCTTTCATCTTTTCCAGTTACCTAGAGATAGCAGAAAAATAGAAATTTCAGACAGAAGTTGGGTGGTAATAATTTACAGAGATATGGCAAGAGTGACTCCCATAAGGACAGACTGTCCAACAAGGTCACCCCTGTGATAGCTAATCTTTATCATCACCCTCTTAGCGAAGGTTTATTGCTGTGAAGACACACCATGACAAAGGAAACTCTTATAAAGGACAACATTTAATTGGGGCTGGCTTACAGTTTCAGAGGTTGAGTCAATTATCATCATGGTAGGAAGCATGGCAGCATCCAGGCAGACATGGTGCTGGAGAAGGAGCTGAGGAACAAGCTGCTTCTGCCATTATGTCTCCTGCCATGGTGGACTTTGCATATTTAAACTGTGAGCCACAATAAATCCATTTCTCCAATAAGTTCTTCCACATTGTCATTGTATTGGTCATTGTGATGTTCAAGCCATCACTATAAATGCCTATACTGAACATAAGCTCTCTAGATCAATTCTCATCTCAGAGATAAAGAGAGCACTGGGAACACTACTTGCTAAATATTCACACTTCTTTCATGCTTTACCTGAAGTCATACACAGGTCAACCACTGCCTTGATGATAGAAGCACATAGTCTGTCTTTTGGTCTACCTGGGTGGATCATCTCAACTCAAGATTAGCCAAGTTCTCAGCTGCACCTGCCTTACAGATAGATCATCTCCTTGGCTCATGCTGCCACCACACAAATGTATCTCCTGGTTCTCTCCAGAACACTTCCTCAAGCATGTTCCTTTTTCAAGGAAGGGAGTTTAAGAGTCCCAATCCAAAGTAGTTCCTTATTGTTTCATGTTCTTAACTTTGGCATTAATTCTCTTTCTAGTGACTCATAGAAATCGCTAGTATGAATGAGATGTAGAATATTACAAACATTGTGGGCCATTTCTGGGATATAGTAACTAATCATACTACTACTGCTCAAAGAAATCCCTACTTTCTACCCCACCAGTTTTCAATTGTGTGTTCATTTTCTCAGTGTCTTGGTTGAGGTCACAATATGCTCCTATGGAAAGAGCTGTGGAGGAGAGAAGACAAAATTCTGAGAGCACAGAATAAGGGCAGCGGGTAAAAGAACTCCTGCACAGCATGAAGATTTGACTTCTTTAGCACCAGAATAAAATGCCAGGGATGGTAGATCCTTGGAGCTATCTGGTCAACCAGACCAGTTTGCTTGGCAAGCTGAATGTTCTGGTTGAGAAACACTACCAAAGAGAAAGATGGGCTGCTTCTGAAGAATGGCTCCTGGGGTTGATCTCTGCCTTCTACACATATGTGGACACACATGAACATATACCCATACATGCACACATGCAAGCACACATGGCCATATACACAACACTGAATGCAGACAGATAGTAGTCAGGAAATCAAGAACAGAGAGGTGTGAGCATGACATCTGAGTTTCTGCTTCATATCTACTTCTGGTAACTGCACTCACCCTGCCTTCTCTCCTTATGTGTATTTTGACTTACTCAATTTTGATTGATTGATTGATTGATTGATTAGTGAATGAATGAGGAAATTAACAAATTTTCATTTTTTGCTCAGTTTTATTCAGATGGTTCAGGTAAATTCATTTTATGCTCCTGTCCTTCCTAGGTTATCTGTGACATCTAGGGAAAAGAAGCTGCTCCATTTCTGAAAAGGCTACATGATGCCAGTCTCCAAAATTCTGTGTTCTGCTTCTCATGCCTGAAAAGCTGGCATGCTTACCTCCATGAACCATATCAAAGGAATGGCTTCCAATCTCTTGTCTTGAACTTGCTGTGCATGGGCAGATTATAAAATGTGGGATGTTCAATAGGAAGGAATTCAGGAAGCTTTCCAGCATGTTCCCCTCAGACTGTCTGCCCCTTGAATGTCATAAATCGTGATAGAAATGTTAATGAATGGGGAATACTGAGGATGCCATTCATCTAACCTTTTGATGAGGATAATGGCTCTGAATATGGGTCAGCTGGGCCATTAAGTGAAACTTGGTACTAATGAGACCAAGTTACAGACCTGGGCCCCTCATGGCCAATTAATTCTGTGCAAAAAGAAAGATTCTGGGTTTATGGTCAGCAGCTTCCCCAGTCAACAGAGCTAACCATTCTATAGGTGTGTGATGTTGACTCAGGGGAGAACCTGTGGGGGTGAGGAAGTATCAACCTTTCTGTGCAGCAGCTAAAGCACAGCTTACAGAGGAAAAAAAAAAGCCATCAGTGGGGTCAGGAGCCATAGATCTCCACATTCTGAGTAGCAGATAAATGTTTTGAGGGTCTAAGCCTAGACAGGGCATGAAGCAGCTACGAAGGTAAGCATGCCTCCTGCCCTCTGGCTTGGTAGAGACTTTGAATTCATCACACTCCTAGCTGCCCATGCTAGAATCAAGTTAGAACAATTTTGCTTTTTATTCTAGCATTTACCAGAATCTAGTCACCTAGAAGTCAGAGACCTTACAGTTACTATCTTCAGTGAACTTGCCCAAGCTTGAGTCTTCAGTTAAGACTAATGGCCCAATCTTTATCCTATAGCATCTGGAACAAACCACTACTGATCCTTTAAAGCAGGCCATTTTGCTCAGACTTCTGACAGCTGAAAAGCTCATGCTGCTCCCAAAATCTAACTCAGGATATTGGTGATTACTTTCCTTTATAGTCAGTTTGATATATAAAAACCAGATTTACTAATGGAAGCACTCCTTGGTTCACAAAGCCTGTCCTGGCATAAGTTTTTGCCCATGCTTTCCTAAGCCTTGTGGATCACCTCTTCCAGGAATATAAACCCTTCTAACTGGCTTTCACCCTGTAGTCCTGATACAAAGGTATCCAGGGAGCTTCACAGGGCAGGTGCACCCACAAGGAGGAACAGAGGCATCGGGGAGTTTCTTCTATCTGTGTTCATCATCACCACCTGCCAGGGCACAGATAACAGTAGAGCTCACAGAAGACAAATGCATTTTGTCATTTAACTCTCCTGAAACAGTGTGATTACATAATGTCTTATTTATCAGGTCAGTGCTGAGTTAAAAGCAAGTCTAAATCAAAATTCCAACCCAATTATCATGAAGTGTATGTTCTCCAAATGAAGAGATTTACAACTTATATGTGTGTGTAGATTCTCTAATTCTACTATGTGTGTGTGATTTCATAACTCTATTATGTGTGTATAGATTCTATAACTATGTCTACAGTGTGTGTGTGTGTATATTACTATGTACTTTTACAGAAATACACTCTGGAGCATCTAAACATTGATCGTAATAACTTGTAGCAAGCTTCCCTTATAGACTCCCTTTAAGACTTAACTCTTTAAGTGATACTAGTATGAACCAGAGAAGAGAGTGTGTTAAAATTCAGTACTTCTGGATTCCTACCCTAGAGATTTAAGCCCTTCTGGCCAGCATAAACCCTAGGAATCAGAACTCATAACAAGTCCATCCACAAAATGGGCTCCTTATTGTTGCAACAGCATCTTTTGACCAAGAGTATTTAATGATTCAGGTTACTCATTTCCCTCAGGTTACTCATTTCCCTCACTGAATATGTGCATGATGATTAATTTATAAAAGTTGCTCAACTAAATCAAGAAACACCAAAGAGAGTGTATTTCCCTTGAACAGTTTTAAATTCCAAAGCTGAAACCAGAATCTATAATCTCTAGCATAAAAAAACAAACCAAAGTCATATACCTTAGATCCTTCACATCTTCACATACACACATGAGAGAGAGAGAGAGAGAGAGAGAGAGAGAGAGAGAGAGAGAGAGAG
>NW_021605262.1:3275943-3306254 GCF_004785775.1 Grammomys surdaster | reverse complement strand
GAGAGAGAGAGAGAGAGAGAGAGAGAGAGAGAGAGAGAGAGAGAGAGAGAGAGAGAGAGAGAGAGAGAAACACAAGGGAGATGAGGGAAACAATCTTCTCCTTGACAGGGTAGTATGAGGCAATGCCCTAGATTCTCCAACCCCAGGAAAGGACACAACATGGTCTGATAAAATGAGTATGTGGTCGATAAATTTGTCTTTGTTTTACTTTTCCAATATTGAATAACCTACTGTGACCCACCTCAGACCAAGCTGACCTCAAGAGAAAATTCCCTGATGTCCCGTGGGACCTTTATCTTTGCATGGGTCACCACCAGATCACCTGTCTCAACTTCCTGAGTACAATTTTGTGTTATCCAGTTCTCTCATGGAGCTTCCTGCATCTAGCTAGAAAACCCCAGGCCAGGCTAGCTGGAAGGGAAATCTGTTTTTCTCTTCCTCTTTACCAAGTTAATTCCTGCTTTACTGTCCAAAGTGACCACATGAGTTGTTATGGGAGCCTGTGTTCCTCTCACTATTCAGACACTCCCCTCCCAGGTATTTCAATGGATTTCTTCCTGCCAAGACACTCCTAGTTTTTCTTCCAAACCCTGGAATTAGGCAAAATATGTAGCTTTCAGTAAACACGTTTGAATGAATAAGTAATATGCTATCCTACATTTTATCTGCCTAAGCCTATAAGATATAACAGATAAAATGTAATTATCACATAAGAGTAATAAACACTCACACTGAGAAGCAAGCGGTCTTCACTTCTAATCCAGCCCCCACCACATGACATTACACTGAGTCTTATGTCTCTGGAATTTTCACCCGAGTTTCCAGACCCCAGCAATACTGTTGAGAGCTAGCTCACAAGTTTCTTGTCTCATCAGGGAATCTCCCCCTCCCCCTGGGATCATCAAGTGCTGTCCTGTCTCCAGTATAGAGGTGTGGTACAAACTCAGGCCCTCTAGGGTAGAACTGCCATTCCAAAGGCTATAAAGGGGATAAGGGGCCACTGATCCCTGGCCAAGTGTTTATCCTTTATAGGATGAGGAGACCAATTATGGAATTAACTAGGATGGGAGTTTAGATTTATAAGAAAACCACTTGAGTTGCAGATAACAATGATCTTAAGTAATGAAACTCAGACTCCATCCTTAATGCTGTGACTTAGCATAGAGCAAAGAGAGACTTCAGTTCCCAAAAGTGCTGTGGTCTAGTTCTGGCCATCCCTCTTCTTGAGCATGGATGACAGCTACATGCATAAAATCCACTGGTGTCACATCAGAAGCCAAAAGACTGGACATCAAATGTAGTGGGTACTTAATATGTGAATAAACAAAAATTATCAAAGCTTCAAAAACACTGCCTTGGAAGCTCATAAACACTCATAGTGGTGACTCGGTCTATTCTCAGCACTCAAGTTTAAGTATCTATTTAAGTCCAGCTACTGTGCTTCTGGTGAATATGGGAACTTGACATCATTTTGTTTGAGCTTTCATCGAGTGTTCATTAATTCAAAGCTCACAGTAAGTGTTCAGTATATGGAGGTTCCTTTAGCATCCGGGAGCATACTGGCTGAGGCTCAGTGCAGTACTTCTCACCCAACTGCAGGACCCTGTTCCAGTCTCTCCACAAATTCCCTTCCCTGGGTGCTGATTATGCATTGGAACCAAAGAGGCAGCTTTCTTCATCACGTACACAGCAAGCCTAAGGTCCCATGCCAACGCTGGAGAATCCTCATCTAGCAGCAAAGCCCTGATAAAGCATTGCTGGGATGGCCCTGTCATACTACACCAGCACACCAATACGTTTACTAAACTGATCAATAGTAAGATTGATAAGCCTTCTGCTTGGTTAAGTTAATCTTCGTATCGATCAGCCTGGCAAACATATTGCTTTTCCTGAGCAGCCTTCCTCCATAGCTTTGCTGCCCCCCACCCTGACACCCTGGTTGTCTGGTTCTATCAAGAAGAGAAATAGAACAACATTTTCTACATTAAATGCTTCCATTACATCCTGATCATCTTTGCTGGCAACAGATATCTCCTCTAGCAGAGGATTTATAGACAGAAGGTGCCTGACTAATTTTTCTGTGGGTGTTAGAATATTGATAATGATCGGGGACTTCCCAGGCTCACACACAGTATGTGAAGTTCAAATTAATAATGGTTATAAATCGGAGTGGTAAGTGCCTTTCCAATTACAGTGCCCAGAGCAAAGACCTCAGAAAATAAGACTACAGAGACAAACCAAGGCATGCAGAGTCTGTGCCTGATGTGTTCTTGTTCTTAGCCAAGACACAATAAAGAAAAGCTAATAGAGAGAAGTTCATTGGAAAGAAAGCAGCTGGCCCCATGTAGGGAAGATGAAAAAGAAAGATCACCTTCAAAATAATGACAGAGGCCATTCTTCTACCAACCAGAATCACAGGAGATAACCTTCAGCAGGGCACATTGGTTCAACTAGAAGCATGGTGTGCTCCCTCCGTGACCCTGGTGACCTTGTCAAGTGACAGTAGCCTGTAGGAAGACCAGGTTTTGTGAATGAGTGACAGGACACTTTTGTAGGCATTTGCAGAGCAGAACACCTACAGAGTTTAGAGAACATAAGGCATTGTTGTCATGTAGAAGAAGGGCAAAATCAATACCTGAGTGCTATCAGAGATCAAACATGGCAGACTACCTGCTAGCACTGGGTGAGTATAAAGACTAGATAGAAAAACAGAGAAAAGAGAGGGGAGGGGGAGAAGAAAGAAAGAAGTCATAGTCTGGGTATGAGTTGCTGAGATACCCTTAAGAACAGAAATGTTGATGAATGAACCACTGGTGAGGGGAAGTATCACAGCTTTCCCATGTAGGAGGAGATGTATTGGTGGGAGTTAAGATCTCTCTCCTAGTTATTGAGCAGGGTATCTCTATGGGCATTAGAACCACTTCTCTATCTGAGATCCTAATGTTGTTACTACATGCCTGAGACTCAACTGGAGACAGACATGGAAGAATGGACCTGTACAGGACACCTGAGAAGGACAGGAGAGCACAGGCTTCAAGGTTTCAGTAATTGCTCTAAGTGTCAACACCTACACATAGCTTTTCCCCATGTCCAGGAACATTCCTTGAAGCAAAGGACTCTTCCCTTTGCTTAGGAGCCTTGGTCCTGCTATTGTCCACTATCAGATGCTACCTGGCCTACCAACAAGCCTGGACAGCCCTCTCCCCTCTTCCTAGGCATCTCTCTGTGGTACATTCCAGATGTGGGGGGAGGCAGCCACTCAACTGTGAAGCTTTATGACTTTACAACCTTGAGAAAACAAGTACCAAGAACTGTTCTTGCCTCTGCCCTCCATGCTGTACTTCTGCCTAGTGGGTGAGGTCTCTCATTACATTCCATCAATACTTGACTGTTTCCAATACAGCCTCCCCTCCATGGGATGGAACAGCATCCAGACACCCTGGTGTGAGTCAAATGGTAACAGAAGCATGCAGACTACAGGCTGTGTGTCTGTCTGACTTCTCCCTAACTTTGCCTAACCAGAAACAAATGATGGTCAGTAAATATCTGTTGCATAATATTTAAATAAAGATAGGACACTAGGGGGATGTTCTTGAAGGAGATTGTGGGGGCTCAATTTTGCTTATCTCTGTCTCTGTTCTATCTTCTTCTGTCACTCCCCCAATGATGAGCTATTTCACCACTGGCTAAACCCAAAAAAACTAACTGGACTGTAGTCCTAGAAACTGTGGCCAAAAGAAACCTTTGCTCCTCATGTTGGTCTTTGGTTAGACTCTGCCATTACAATGGAGAGCTGACTCACACAATGGATGATATTTGGAAGCTGCTAGGGTGTGGAGGTCATCTTCCGGTTTCACACTTGTGCTATCCTGCTTGGTCTCCACTGTAGTAGAGACCTACAGGAACCACATATTCCCACGGGCTACATGAGTAACAGGGCATGACCTCACAGAGCTCAAGGCTCTGAAAAAGGTGATGGGTAAACCAGAGGCAACACTTGAGTCCTTATCACTGCCAGGAAGAGTCAAGAAAAATCCTAACTAGTTCCTTGATATTGTGTCTCCAGGCAGTGCTCTGTGGTCAGCAACTCAGAGCAGTAAAATCACAGCCAGCTTAACCATACCAGGAAGGTTCCAAAACAGCTCAGTCTTAGTTTGTTTCTGGGCTTCATCTCAGCCTGTCAGATTTTACACTGTGACCCATGACCCAGAAAGAATCCTTGGTGATAAATTCTGTCCATGCCAAAGTCTGTGCTCTGTTCTAATGAAAGCCATAAATGATCAATTGGTGTTGGTTTGCCTTAGAGATTCTAGGAAGTCATAAAAGACTTCACAGCAATCATGTCACTGTTTGGGGCCTGATCTGAGGCCTACCACTTAATGAGAAAAGAGTGGGGCTGTCAGGACCCTCATCCCCAAAACAGCCAAGCCCACTTTCCATGTAGATATCTTCCTTCTTCAATGAGCATGTAGCAACCTGGCCCTTACCTGGACAGGGACAGCTAATAGAGTGAGCTTTTCTAGCACCCACCCAGAATGAAAATCACACCAAAGTATCCATGAGCTCCAAGATTGGACTGGCCATCACAAGCATGGCACTTGGCCCTGGGTCATTCCAGGAAGCTGTGGAAGGACCAGCCAGATCCCTGTGTCTGGCGGATATGAATAAGCACAGTGAGGTAGAGTGAGTTATTTAAAGCTTCTGCCCTAGATACCCAATTCCTGCAACTCCTTTTGAGTGACAGACAAATCCCCATATCTCTTTGATTTTTGCAAGGTAACTGAAGTTTTTTCACTTTTTGGTAAAAAGAAAAACCTTTTGTTGGCACTCTGGGAAATCCTTCCACACGGCATTGGCAGCTGAGATCCAAGGATCCATCCTTTCTACTTGCCTTCTGTGGAATAGTAATACTTTATTCTGCATCTGAGAGATCCCTGGTGGACCAAAAGTGGGGAAGAAATTAAAAATGAAGAAAAACAATATTCTTCCCTCTCCTGTCAAGAGAATAAGAATTCTGACTGATTCCAAAGAGATGGTGAATAAAATCCTCTCATTTCACCTTCAGATAAATTTTCATTTCAAGCAAAACCATTTTTCTTTGAAAGAGTTGTTATGCAGACACACACCCAAATCACTCGAAAGAGATGTTTTGCCTCAGTGTAATGTGAAATGTTCAATGTATTTTGACAGTTGTCAACAAGCTGGACTTGCTCCTCTCTCTCTCTCTCTCTCCCTCCCTCATTCTCTCTCTTCTCCTTTAGTTCTCCGTGTGCATGTGTTGGACTAGGTATTTGCATATTTGTACATTTGCACACAGAGGCCAGAGAGGTCGATGTCAGATGACTTCCTCAATTCCTTCATGTTCTTGTCTTTTTTTTTTTTTTAAATATAGTCTAAGCTAGGGTCTCTCATTGAATCCAGAGCTAACTGGTTGTCTAGAAAGTTCAGCCATCAAGTTTCAGGGACCCATTCATCTTTACCAGCCCAGTGTTGAAATTGTAGACACGTTAGAAATTCTGACCCAGGTCATCAAGCACTTTGCTCATTGACATACTTGCTCATCCTAGTCTGTGTCTTCACATGGGTTCAGATGCCTGTGACTACTGCTATCTACTTAGTCACTATCAGGCAACAACCATTTTTCACATCTTCATCTGGATACCTGAAAATGTTGGAGACTTGAGGCATCACTCTTGAGTGAGGAGGCATGGAGCAGGAAGAAGCCAAGGATTCTGTAATGTTAAGACATTGAATCACCCAGCCCTAGTGTCAGCATGAGAAGGATCAAGGGTCAGAAGTCCTGAATTAAGTGACCTTGAAGTATGTGACACAGCTTGATTCAAGCCATAGTTTCTAAGCCACTGTGTACACTAAGACATATGATAAACATTGTGTGACTACACGGAATATGTTGTACTTTACTCACATGAGACAGCTCTGCAAGGCTGGGTCTTTAAGCAGAACATCTTAGAGAGAGTTGGTGAAGTGGATGAAGACCACAACTAAGAAGGGATTGCTACAGGCTTCTCTAGTAAAGAAGGAAATATGAAATGGCCTGGTAAAGCTTGTGGAAACCTAAGAATGAAAGGCAAGCTCGAGATAGGAGACAAAGTCTGCAATCATCTTACATCACTTTTCCATTTTTACATCTTACATCATCTGCAAAGTCTTACATCATCTTCCTCACTGCTGTGACAAGATGCCTCTGAACAGCCACTTAAGGAATGAAAGAAAGGTTTGTTGAGAATGTGGTCCATCATGGCAAGGAAAGCTGTGTGGTAGTTAGTGTTTATCAACTCAACACAAGCAAGCTAGAGTCACCTGGAAAGAGAAAACCTCATTTGAAGAATTGTGTCCACCAGTACAGCTTGAGGCCTGTCTATGAGACATTTTGTGACTAATGATGGATGTGGGAGGGCCCAGCCCTCTGTGTGGTTCCACCCCGGGAGATGACCCTGGATGATATACAGAGGCAAGCTGATCATGCAGTGAGAGCAAGACAGCAAATGCAACACTCCATGGTTCTAGCTTGTTTGAGCTCCTGCTTGATTTCCCTCAAGATGAACAGTGATCAGGAAACATACGCCAAGCAGGGCCTCCCTCCCCTGTGACCACAGTGGTTTGTCCTCAGAATGTTTATCACAGCAATTTAAGAGGTAGTAGAAGTGTGGAACAGCTGGTTAAAAGGCATCTGCAGTCAGGAAGCAGAGAGACATAGGGGGATACTCCCCTCACAAGTTCCTTTTTGTTTATCCAGGACCCAGGCCCATAACCTGCTTCCATTAGGAGGGGTCTTTCCTCTTGGGCAGTCTTCACAAACATGACAAGAGTTGTCTCCTGGGTGATTCCAAATTCACCAAATGTCTTCAGACACAGAACACAAATAAGTTTGTGAGATTACTATCAACATTGTCTGGCAAAGCAATATCCAAGGGTAACAGAGCTGGATATGCTGCCGCTGAACAGGAAGAACAGAAAGACAGACAGACTGTCTCCATTGTGAATCATTACAATGGTTTGTCATAGGGTGAGCAGACATAGACCACCAATTTGCTAACACCAGTCTGCCACACTTCCCAGTTCCACTGAGCCCCAGGGCTGCTCTTTCACATAGATTATACCTCTTGGTAGTTTAATGAGCCAAAACCCATCACAATCTGTTTCCTGGATTTGGAAAGAAGCTTCCCTCTCTTCTGAACAAGTGGCCATCAATTACCACACACTTACAGAGTTCAGTTCTCACAGCTTCACCCAGAGACCCAGGTTACCATCATGTCCTTCCATGCAGAAGCTGAACAGACGTAGTCTTTTTCTTTTCTTCCAGATCACGGTGGAGCCCAGTCCTGGCTGGACATGCCATGGTATCTTCATTCAAAAATATCACTGAAGGCTCACACTGAGGTCATCTAAGGGTGGATATCTCCTCTTGTGGATTAGCACCATTCAGCCCTTGCTCCCGTCATCCTGTGCCTCTATTGTATGGCCCTTAGACTGGCCCTCCTCTTCAGTACTGTCTAAGAGCAGGGTTGGAACCTACAGTTAAACAGGCAATAGGAGAGTAGGAGCCACTCTCAGTAAGTTAGTGACCTGTAGTAGCAGAGCCAAGTGGCTAACACCCATGGTAATCAGGAAGTCTGCCTCAATGACTGTTCAGCCATTTTCCTCCACTGCCCTGCCAGTGGACTCAATGATTTAAGGGGCTGCTTCTGTGCTGCACAGAGATCTGTGCTTCTTGCTGCCTGCCCAAGGTCAAGGTCCTAGCCTGTCCTCTGTAAATATTTGATTCTTGGAGTGGAGGCATTATGCCAACAGCTTATTTCATCAGGGAGTGACACTTGGGGAGTCAAGTAAGCTCTTTGAATTTATTCAACAGGTGCTTCTCTTCACTGTTAGAAACATACTTATTTTTATTATTTCTTAAGTGTGTATGTGTGTGTGTATGTGTGTGTGTGTGTATTTATAGCATTTATGGCTGCATGCCTGTGCAGATGAATACAGATTCTCACAGAGGCTAGAGTAACAAGATCCCTCTGGAGTTACAACAGTTGTGAGCTCCCTCATGTGGGTGCAGAGAATTGAACTTGGGTACCTGGGAGAGCAGCACATGCTCTTAATCTCTCAGCCATCTCTCCAGCCTCCTTGTTCATTTTTAACCCCAGGGACATCTAAAGTCTTTTTTGGGTCTTAGAATTTGTAGCATGGCCCTAGAAAGCTAAGTATTTCTAAATCTTAGAATACCAGACCAATAGAAAATTATATTCAAATATAATTATACAGGAAGAGACAGATGCAAACTACAGCCATTCTTAAGGATATGAGTAAGGAGAATCCCAAGTTCTCAGAACTTCCTCTAATCATCAAGGAGCTCAGGACATTCACCCCATAGATGTTCTCTTACTTTACAAATGAGGAAAATGACTGCCATGTTCTGCTGACAGTGTTGTTTGGACACCATGTCCATCTCAAAGTAACATGTGCCTCTTTCAAATGTGTGTGAAAATGTCTTCTGTGAGACTCATTTACAGGAAACTGAGAGGGTAGTAAGGATGTAGCACATGATATTGTGGACCTATTGTACATGTTGGCTGCAATACAGCAATTGCATTATAATATTGATCGGCACTGGCTAATTAATAGACATTATAAGAATAATACAATCATAATAAATAAAACTGAAGTCCAACAAAGAGACTTTGGCAGTGAATTGTTTAGTAATTATGACTCTTTCTGAACATAATGGACAATGTTCAGAAGTAATTTCTAATTTATGATAGTGTCATGATTTATAGTTGGGACTGTCGATAAATCCAAGGTAAGTGTGTAAACTCTGAACTCTTGCCTACAATATGATGTTCTTGCTATATTAAACAGCTATGAAAATAAATTGTATAACTTCTCAGAAAAAATAACTAGGTGAAGCGTGGCCTTTAGCCTAATGAGTTATACACAAATAATGAGATATTGAAAATAAAAAACACTGCATTATCTTGACCGTTTCCACTGAGTAAAACTGAAATTACAAATTACCATAGGTGGGACTGAAGAAAGATCCTTTTACCTAAATTGGATGCTGGTAGTTTCCCTGATCTGTCCTTTCACTGTGTGACTGACATTCAGAAGACAGATAGTTCATGTTGGGTAAACATATAAATATGGATTTTTCTTAGCCCGGTGGTGATGGTGTTTTCTTTCCGGAGACACCTCATAGTTTGAGGGGGAGGTGATGAAAGCCACTTGAGGATCAGCAAAGTCAAAAACTGTTCCATTAGAGCACTCAGAAAGAAACTGAAAGTTAAGTGCTACTCCCAAGTGGGAAGAAATTCTAGTTTGGGCTGTAACTGCCCTTGTCTATAAGATGCAGCTCATATGTCCAACAATGACTTAAATAATACTACTCCACCTCCAAGACCTTTCTTAATATAAACACATGAGTAATTACTGGACAGTCCTAGTTTGTCTAGCTCAGAGTCCAAACATTGTACATGGAGCAAGTTCTCCATCCACGGATTACAATTCTCACACAGCTAGCTTCATGTCTATTTATCCATACTTCCCCTCTGGCCTCTCCCCTCATTCAAAATAAAAAAAAAAGACACCATATTAGGAATATCCTCCTTCTGAGACATCTGACCAACCTAACTGTCACACCATTAAGTCATATGTAAACTTCTCTTCACTGGTGCCACTGGCTCTCAAGACTGAAAGCAACCTTGATGATTCACCATGGTGGTTGACACATTTTGGAAAAAGAACCTTAAATGATGAATTGACACATTTAAAATGGATTGCGAAGACATTTGTAGAGCATCTCCTTGATTAATCATTGACGTGGGATTCCCAGTCCACTATGGACAATGTCACTTCTGGGTGGGTCATCCTAATTGTACTTTAAAAGCCATCTGAGTAAGCTAGAGGAAGCAAGCCTGTCAGCACTGATTGTCCCCAGTCTCCAGTTCAGTTCTGCCTCCAGGGAACTATCTTGACTTCCCTAGATGAATGACTTGAAGCCTGTAAGCCAAATAAACCCTTTCCTTCTGGAGTTCTTGAGTTGCTTTTGGTTATGGTCTTTATTACAGCAACAGAAAGTTAACTAGAACAGAATTTGGTACAAGACAGTAAGACATTGCTATGACAGATCTGATCTTGTTCTGGGGAGAATTATGGAAAAAGTTTGAAGCTTTGGCCTAAAAGAATAAAAAGGCCATTTAGTTCTCAAAGTCTAATTGGCTGTTACAAGAGTTTGGGAGGCAGAAGTTTTCAGAGAAGTAGAGAGAGGAGAAGCCACATGCCTGGCTTGTGAAACTCTAAAGCTGGCAAGTGATATTAATGATGCTTTGAATTAAGAAGGAATTGAAAGTAGTAGAGGGAGAGGATACTATCTATAATCAGGATATAGTATATGAGAAAATAATCTGTTTCAATAAAAGAAGGGGATCTGTTATTTTCACACTCCAGTAGAAATCTACACATCTGAGACCACATAAACAGCACAAAGTGGGATTGGTGGCTAAAACAAAGAAAAGAAAGAGAGAAAACATTATTTTAAAATAAAAACAATTATTGGAGGAAGAAGAACTTTCTCCACAGAACTTTCTCCACAAGGAAGGGGCTCATTTAGCATAAGACATGAATATTCTAACAAATACAGCTAAATTCAGAGCTTTAAACATATAGCAAACATTGCTAGAACACACAACTGAGAACTCAAAAGATATAAGTTTCAACCTACTACAGCACAAAAGAGGCTTAGCAAGAACACGAGGCCATATAAAACAGAAACTCAACAAACAGTTGAATGTGTTCTGAACATAAACAAGCATTAGCAGGATAATAAGGTAGATTATGTGTTTAGAAAAACTCAGTAAGTTTAAGATAATATGTGTTTGTGTGTGTGTGCACATGTGTGTGTGTGTACACATATGTGTGCATGTGAATGGTGTGTGTGTAGTATGTGTGTAAGTGTATGTGTGTGTGATTGTGTGTATATGTGTATATATATATATATATATATATATGTGTGTGTGTGTATGTGTTAGTGTGTTATATTTGTGTCACTGTGTGCATGTGTGTAAATGTGTATTTATTATGTGTGTGAATGTGTATGTATGTGAGTGTGTATATGTGTGTGTAAGTATATGTGAGTCTGTATGGGTGTGTAGGTGTGTGAAATTGTGTGTATGAATGTGGGTGTTCATCATCTGAACACAAAGAAATGAAGCTAAAACAAGTAAGAGTAACTCTGAGAAAACACACAAACATTTGAGAATTAAGACAACAGAAAAAATAGGGGTTCAAAAATAAAACAGAGGAGAAAAACATCACTTAACTTGTCCACTGTATCTATAGCTAAGGCAATGAATGAAGTTTTGCATCAAAACTCTTGACAAAATAAAAAAAATATGATCTAATATAAACAAAGGAATGAAAATAATCAAGATGAGAGTAGATGAAATTGAAAGAAAAGTACAAAATTCTCTCTAGAATAAATTTGATTGCTTGAAAAGATTAAAATGAATGTATACACTTAAGGCTAAACTGATTTTTTTATAAAACGTCCTATCAATCAGGACTATCAGAAATGAGAGGGGAAATGCCATCAAAGATTGTGCAGCAAAGTATAACAGAAATAATAAAATGGTCAGATTTCTCAAATAATTTAGTATTCCAAAGATCATTTTAAAAATGATTTGTATTATTATTCATGGTGAACGTTGATCCTTTTACAAAAATCAAAAATGTGTGATTTTTCACTGGGTATTATTGAACATTTTCCTAAAGAATCCACTCACCTCAGAAAAACTACCAAGGAAATGAAGGTATTCAGATGGGCAAGAAAGAAATACAGTGGAATTTTCTTACAAATATCAACATAATTTCTGTAACAATTGTAGTGAATTCATGAAAATCTACTAGAAATAATCTGTAGGTTTTTCAATGTATTGGGCTGAGAAGTAAGTATATAAAAATTGATTATGCTTGTATATATAATCAGTGAGCCTTTATAGATTAAAGTTCCTTAATTGTAGGAAAAATATATGAGTGATTAGAGTGAAATTTAACACAACAGGAACATAGTTAAGTGTAGAGAGAATCTCTTGCATACTGTATGGAAGCTTCACCTCTCAACAGAAAGCTGACTGCTTATCAGCTGAGGCAGAAAATAGGAGATGGGAGTTCAGGTAGGGAGAGAGGACCTCTGGGATAAAGTAAAGCATGGAAAGATTCACTGGGAACTCTGTGGAGACAGACACATGAAACTGAAGAGAGGTAACACTCATGGTATAGAATGAACAAGATAACTAAGTTATGAGCTAGTTGGAGAACAAGCCAAAACTTGTGGTTTAGGCACTTATTTAAAAATAATAAGTCTCAGAATCATTATTTTGGGAAATGGAATGCAGCTGAAAAAGCCCACAATTGCAAATGGTGTCCAATGGGTAGGTGTGTAATCCAAACTTAGACAGAAATCCAAACTTAAAGCAAAAGATTCAGGTGTTAGACAAAGTCTTGGGTAGAAAGCACTTTCCTAGCTGGTTGGAAGCTGGAAATTGCAAAGAGGCCTAGTACAGCTCCTTCAGATCCTCTGCTGTACAGCAAGGTTGGCTACTGGATGCTGGATACTTGAATGGAGCTTGTGAACATCTGGCTCAGTAGGCAGGTGCAACAGCTGGGCAGCAGGCTCTCAGGCAAGTCTAGGCACTCTGGATTGGCAGAGATCACAGTTTCCTGGCCCAATCACTGTGGATACCACTGAGAAACTCACAGCAAGGTGAGAATGCCCCTTTTTGTCTGGTCAGTCATTGCAAGAGACTTGGCCCTTTAAGGGTTGGCCTACAGGGCAGCGAATGGCTTCAGGACAGAAGTTAGGCAGACTGAGAAAAACCCCTGTATGGGTACAATATGTTTGAAAATGTGATGAGGTACTAAAGAAAGAAAAGAAACTGGGTATAAACAATCATAGAAAATGTAAGTAATTAGAAAATAATAAAGTGAAATCTCTAAAGGAAGGAAAGAAAGATTAAAAAAAATCTCTTATGTCAAGAAATGGAGAATACAAGGAAAGAGAATATTTGGACTTTATATAGTTTTGTGTAGAAATAATCATGTATTCAGTTATTATTACAATCTTATATATCCTCTTTAAGAAAGATCAAAATAAATCAGACTTAGGTAAGGAAGACTGAAAGACAGACTGCTAGGCTACATGCCATAGAACAGAGATTAAAGGATTCTTTTAATCAGAATAAAGAATGTTCAGAAGAATCCAATCTGGAACCTACAACAACAGCAAAAAAGATAGAGCCATATGAGAAAAATAAACAAAGGTTGAGAAATTAGAATGGCAACCCACAGAGATATGATATGCTAAGCCGAGAGAGTTTGAAGTGTTAAAATATCTACATATGTTGATACATTATACAACTGATACATATTCAGGATTCCCATAGACTTTGCCTTGAACTCTGAAAAAGATAATTCTGTGATTATGTATTTATCAGAGATGGTGGCTATCTTAGAGATACCTTTGCAAATTGAAGCTGATGATGCTACAACCTATGTATCCAATAAAATGCAAAGATTTTTTAGACATAGAACATGTTACAGGTATATCTTGGAACCCTACAGGTCAAATGGTTATAAAAAGATATAACTACACTTTAAAGGGGATATGGGATCTCCCAGAGAAATATTATATAATGCTTTATTAATTTTAATTTTTTAATGTTAATGAACAAAACTCAATAGCTGTAGAGATACTGGATTAAGGGGAAAACTGCTGAACTAAATCATCCTGTTTATGTTAGTGATTTCCTAACTTCAGAATGGAGAGAAGAAAGCCTGTTACTCTGGGGAAGAAGTTTTGTATTTGTTTCCACAGGAAAAGAAAAGCTGTGAGTTCTTTTCAAATTGATAAAAACTCAGATTTGATAGGGGGAGACCCGTGAAGATTCTGATTGCAGATGTGAAAGAAATCAAGAAGACCAACAAAACCGATGACGTGTACTGCCAATCCCTCTACATGGGAACAGTTCTGAGATTGGCTGAGACATGAGAATCTCTCCAGTCAGAACTTCAGTCAAGCATAGGTAATAAATTTTGTTGTCTACAGAATCTTCAGGACTCAATCATGCCGTTATTCTAAGTGGCAAAAATAGAAATTTGTATTACTATTGGGTTATATGATCCAAACTAACTTATAAAGAAAGGCAGAAGCCTTACCTTCTCAAACGGAGAACAAAGAATCATCTTTAAGTGATCTGTGCACATCCCACATTCCATACATATGCCATTGCAGAAATGCACACTACGTGTGAAAATTTATGCATTTATAGACACCAATGAGGTTAAAATGGCCCTCGAAAGATTCGCCCTCAGGGGCATTGAAAGGATGCTGAGATTCTGAGACATACTTATTCCAGCATCCTGCTTGAGCCTACCTCAGATTGCCTGAATGCTGTTTCCTCAAAAATTTGTATCCAAGACGATTTCAAACTGTCTAGCTAGATTGTCCAGCAAATTGTTCCAACCCTGACTACATTTAAACATTGAACATTCCCAGCATACAGAGACTGTTACAGCTTGCTTTCTTAAGATTAACAAATATTCCAATTTTCTTAGGGCCTCCAAAAAAGAATAGCGATGCCTACAGATAACAGAAATCAATTTGAAGAGAGCAAGACCTCCATTTCTAAGATGTGGGGAGGGGGATAGTTTTTTGATTTTTCAATGGGTGATGGATGATTGTCATCATTAAAGAGGGCGGTTACAAGTTGTTGGGGAGGAAGGAAACAAAAAAGGGGAGCTTAGATTCAAGGATTCCTTTTTCTGTTTCTTTTTCTTTCCTCTATTCTTCTTTTGCTCACATCTAGTGTTAGGGAGGAAAGGGAGAAGAGATAAAATGAAAAAGGGGGGAATATAAAATAATAGGATGAAAGGTAGATTAATGGATCTACTTTCAGAGGAAAGAACATCAACAGCCAAATATTTTTATATTTGGTATAGACTTTGTATATTGATACAGATTAAAGTTACATTATTGTTACAACATGCTATGTATATATGCTTCAACCCTTGTTTAAGGTATTGCACCTATGTAATTCTTAAAAAATGCAATGTGAAGTTCTAGTATTTTTGAAAGCTGCTATTAGAAACTCTTTAGGATAGTTTAAAAATTCAACTTAGTAGTGAACAATCAAACTTATGGTGATGTTAGATACTAGTTTAGTTAATTACAGAAATATGCTTCCTTCCTAGATTAAACAGAGAGTAGACAGATAGAAAAAGCAATTCAAATATACTATAAATAGATGGTCAGAAAAAACCTCAGAGGCCTACAGAATATGGCATTTAAAGATGTTTTATTAATAAAAGGCCCTTGGTGACAATGAGATATGTCTGTTCTTGGCAGCACCCCCTTCTACTTAAAGAAGGTAATGATTATAGAAGAATCTCCTTATGGAGTTTGCTTCAAATGTGGTAAGCTGTCACTGGGCAAGAAACTGGACCTTGCTTCAACTACAGACATAGTGCTGTCCAAACTGGACAAACAAGGCACAGGGAAGTTGACTGACAAGTTTTTACAGGGACAAGGTAGGCAAACCCTTCAATATTCTTGCTCATAGGAAAGTCTGTCAAATATACTGGGCCACAGCTGAAGATGATGCTCTAACCGTATAGGTAAACTCTGGGTGACTGTCGAGTCAGTCAGTTCCTTTGTCATTTCTATAGTTTTAGAAGCTGCTTCCTCTTCACTTTCTGCACACTCAGGTAATATTTATTCCTTCTCATGTCTCTGATGGACTTGAAGACTAGATAGCTATTGTTTCACAATTAAGCCTAAATTGTTTAGGATTTAGGAGAATGCAAGGATGGTAAAATTAAGAGATAACAAAGGAAGGTAGTCAGACACTGATGTTCATTAATCCAAAGTTTTGAGTGTGGAACAAAACTGCAATTTCACAGACAGGGACCACAACAGCAGGATGGGAGGTCTAGTCCACAGAAAGGGACTACACTAGTGAGGCCAGAGGACTAGTCTACACACAGAGACCACACAAGTGAGACAGGAGGTCTAGTCTCATCTCTGTCAATGATATCTTCTTGTTATTTTGTCTTTTTTTTTTTTTTTCAGAGCTGAGGACCAAACCCAGGGCCTTGCGCTTGCTAGGCAAGCGCTCTACCACTGAGCTAAATCCCCAACCCCTATATCTTCTAATGTTACTATATTAAATCAACTGGTTACATAAGGTGGTGACTGTGCGAAAGCCCAGCATATCAAAGGCCAAAGTAGAGGATTCTGAATATAAGACCAACCTAAGCTAGAGGGTGGATGTGGGAAGATTAGGTGTTCAAAGCCAACTGTAGTTACAGTGCTTGGGGACATCTCAGAAATTCATGAAATCTGACTCGACTCCCCCCTCTAACCCCAATAGACACCTCCTTGGATGTCATTAATCTGACAGTCACTAGACACAATTGTCATCTTCTCAGGGTTAAACAGCAGGAACAATCTTTGGGCAGTGTGAGTAACCACAATAAGTTAGTTATATTTACACCAGATAGTTCCTTAAGTCTTGCTTTTGATTTGAAATCCTGGCTCCATTACAATGCTGACTTGCTAACACATGCAGAGAAATCTTTCTGGAAAACTCAGTCCTGTCCAGGCATTCTCCAGCTAGCTATGACCAAAGCTTGGATTTAAGAGAAGCATGACTCACTGAGCTTCTAATCAGAGTGGTCAGAAGATCAAGGCTCAACTTTCCTGAAGACTCACAACCCCCGACCCCACCTGTTAAAGAGGCAGGGTTAAAGCTGACCCATAGGAGTAGATTACAGCTTAGAGAATGGCACATGACTTGGCACAGCTGGGCTGTATGCCCACGTGGGGCAGCTTTCATGCTGTCCAAGAAACTATGGAACCCATTCTAGGCTCTTCAAACCATCCTGCATTTTACAGAGAGGAGATCTTTTCCCAAAACTCAAAGCATAGTGTAAGGGACTTGAGTTCTGAATAATTTCATGATAGGACAAAGGGCACATAGTTTTGGAATCCAATAAATTTTATCTGTCCAATGATAAACCCTGGAGATTCAGACAGGAGAAGAATATACACCTCACTCACTGGCAAGCTGTAGCTGGACCAGCTTCCCATACCAAGAACACAAGACCTCACTCCGTGTGAGTGATCATGTATATAAAACCATGGTGGCTGGAAAAGGCTGAGTGAGAAAGACAGAAGTACCTGGGCTCTGTGGCTAGATGGTAACATAGTGGTTGGATACCAATGGCTTCTTCCTCCTGAAGTAGCATGCCTCTCACACGCCAGCACCAAGCCAGGAGAATTTTCCAACACTGCCTGTAATTCTTGTAAATAGAAACTGGGGAGCATGACTGCTGCTGTTTCCCTGTGAGCCTGCCTTTTCCAGTCTTCCTGTGGGTACTGTTGCCCCCATGACATCCTTCCTGTTTCCTTCTACTTTTCACTGTGGATACCATTCATAGTTCCATAGACTTGACCCCTTGCTATTCTTGTTCATGCTCCCAACCCCTGTCCTATTTCCTTGATACATGCATGTTTCTTCTTGCTCTTTTGGCTTGTGCTTATAGCCCCTGCCCCATTAACATGAAGGGTTTTTCACAGAGTGGAATTCTGGGTGTTCTGTTGGAACGACTAAGCACTTACATGCTGATTCCTGCCTTCTCCAAGAGGCTTTCCTATCTGCCTCTCTGTCTCTGTGCATGTTTGTCCTTTTTTCTGTGTCCCTGTCCCCCACCTCTGTTGGATGGATGAACCTTTGCTCCTATGTGTCATTCACAGGACCTCCAGGCCCAGATCGATCTTGTGGTTGGGGCAGGGTTGGTAGGGAGAGCCAGGGAAGGCTTACACAGCTGAAGCCCTCAGTGACTGGAGCACTTAAGAGGGAGACTGTGTAATTAAGTGGAGATAGGCCCTCCAGCCCCCTGGGCAATGGGCATCAGTAGCAAGAGGAAGCCCCCTCATTACCCAGAGAAGAGCACCATGATTGGCTGCTCTGGTTAGGCCTCTAGTGGCCCCTTTGTTACCACAGTGGAAGGAGTGCACTTTCGGCTAGCTGTCTTTGCCAAATGCTATCATTTTAAAAGCCGTGAACAAGGGGGAGTGGGGCCTAGGGGTATACACAGCTCCATATGCTGGGGACAGGGAGACAAGTGTAATACTGCACTATTAGGCTGACACAGGAGCTCACTTCTGCCCCGAACATGAGACAGCTTGAGAGGATTATGCAGGACAGGCTGTCACACGATGAAATTTTCAGAAATCTGTTAACCCCAGCTCAGACCCAGTGAATATTTTATCACCCCACATGGAGAAGGGGCGGTATATTTATTAACTGTGGGAAGACAGGCCAAGAAACTGGGCACATGAAAGCAATGAAGAGGCTGTGTCTTTAGTACCCAGTTGGGACAATCACAGGCAGGGAGGTGATGAACAGAGGAGAGGGGAGGACCTTGGTCCACTAGGACTCCTGGACAGATGACATTGGAGCAGAATGGGCAGAGGGCAAAGGAGATCTGGCCAGGGCTCAATGAGAGAAAGCAGTGTGGCTGCTGAGCCAGTGAAGATGATTATAGCCATGTCAGTCAGCATGAGAAATACCAAAGACAGACGGGAGACAGAATGGAGTAGATTTCCACTGGAAATATTTTAATTGAGACCTCATTCAATGTGTTGAACTCAAATGGCTTTTACACAAGGGAAGACAGTTTGCTTTTCAGAGAAACATGGAGTGAAGCATCGCTTAGAATCATAGATCAGAGAAGCCAGCACTACCTGTATGTGGCCACTGGGATGGTCTCACCATGCACAGAGAATATAGAAAGCATGGATGGGAATTTTTAGGACTCTTACCACAAATCTGTTAAGGTGACCCGGGTCAGGCATCATACTGGGGACATAGGGATGTTTTCCAAGTTCATCTAGGGGAAAGGACATTAGAAGACTTTCAGGTTATACAGCTGCTGGAAGCAGGAAAGGAACACATGACCCAGGGCCCAGATGGTGGCCAGTGTCTCACCTGATACCACAAGAGAGGGAAGCATCAAGTTGTGGAGCTTTCTCCATGGCAACCTTTAGCGGTCCACTGTGTCAGGAAACTGAGTCACGTGACAATGCCAGATCCTGGATGCCCACTTGTCTAGATCTTCTCACTGGGAGCCTGCAGTCTAAGTCTGGGACCACTGGACCACCTCTAATGGATGAGAAATAAACTGGTATTTACCCAGCAAATCTGCATGCCATTTTAAAGTGACATATTTGTCTACATTTCATAAATCAACTGGACACAAAATGTAGAGAGCCACAGAACATGTGGTCATATGCACACAGCTTAGAGTGAGTGCATGTGCCACACACACAAACACACACACACACACACACACACACACACACACACACACACACACACGGACAAATAAAAGCACAACTCCTGGGCTTTGCTGCAAATTGCCCAGATTACTGAGATAACATTTGCCCAACAATGTCAAGGGGTCACAGAAAAAACCAACACAATATGCTTCTCCAAACCCAGCCCATCTGAACGCCTGAGCTCCAGAGTAAGCAGAGCCCAGGGGGCGAATGACAGAACAAAAGCACCCTCCTCTAATTGACTGAAAAATTAGCCGGCTTGCCCCATGGGAGGCACTAGAGGCTGCAGCAGATGGAGGCTGCTGGGCACTGCAGCTCAAAGGCTCCCTGAAACCTGCTGTGGATCTTCTGCAATTATGGGTCACAGCACTCCTCTTGTTAGAGAGAACACCAGAAAGTCAGGGCAGGGGACAGAGGGTCGGAAGGTCCCACTTTCCCCATCTCCAAGCTGAAGCCCCTAGAAAGACTATCTACACTGTGGAGCTGCGTGTCTGCACTTCGGGTTATTTGCATGTTTTTATACACTTGGCCTCTGGCCCAAACAGATGTTTTCTTTGATTCTGGTGATCTGAATTAATCCGTGTTGCTGTGTCTTGATCCGATAGATGTGGGTCTGTGGTTCTTGGGCAACACAAGAGGAGTTGAACTGCTCAGTATAAATGTGTCATGGTGAAAGGACTGTTCATATCATGAGAGCTCACAAGCAAACAGGTACAGCAGTGAAATCTGCCTCTCCAAACACAACCTCACCACTAGCTAGGATGGGCTATTCCTTTAATGAGAAATGAAAACCCGTGGCTTAGAACATTGGAGCCCACTGACTTGGCTAGAAGAGCTATTTAGCAACTACTGGGATCCCTCCATCTCTACCTTCACAGAGCTAGGGTTGCAGGCATACTGCTGTGTCCGTGCCCAGCTGGAGTTCTGAGTATCTCAGACCTTCAAGGTTTCATGGAAAGCACTTTATTGACTGAGCTATCTCTCCAGTCCTGACCTTTTGTCTTCTAACCTAATAAACACCGGGTAGAATAAAGTAAGAATCTTGTTCTGTTATCATCCAACTTAAAACAGACATCAACACCTTGCAGGCTCCTTTCTTACAAACAACCCAGGCATTGAAATACAATTCTATTGTCCTAGCCTCAGTTTCTATTAAAACACTCGCTGGTGGCATGAAGGGATGGCTCAGAGGTTAAGAGCACTGGCTGCTCTTCCAGAGGACCTGTGTTCAATTCCTTGCGACCTCTCACTTATGAATTTCTTAGTAATTGTTCCATGTTGGAGCTCTGTGGGGAACACCTCCCTTCCAAGGGCATCCTTAACATCCTTGTTATGGTACAAACCAAGTAACAGGAACATTCTAGAAAGAACATGGGGCATTTTAGCTAGATTGTACACACAGGATGATTTGGAAAGAGGGAAAGAAAAAAAGAGAAAAGAAAGAAAGAAAGAAAGAAAGAAAGAAAGAAAGAAAGAAAGAGAAAGAAAGAAAGAAAGAAAGAAAGAAAGAAAGAAAGAAAGAAAGAGAGAAAGAGAGAGAGAGAAAGAGAAAGAGAGAAAGAAAGAAGAAAGGAAGGAAGGAAGAAAGGAAGGAAGGAAGGAAGGAAGGAAGGAAGGAAGGAAAGAATCAGGCCTTTATGTTGTCACATATTTCTGTATAATGTTTAAGATGTATTCTGTGGATAAATGTGTAATGGTTTACATTTTCCCACATTTTTAAAAAACAATAAATAACAGGCCATCCCGTTAGCAATTCTAGAATAAAAGACCATAGGAGAAATTGCCTAGAATATGACAGGAGTAACTGACCCTTTACCCCTTTGTCCTTTGGATTGTTCCACATGAAATTGGAACCTACAATTTATTTTGCAGTATGACTCATTCAGTCAAGATTTAAAGTTTTTCTCTTGCAATGCTGTAGTTTTTCTAGTCAGTATTTTAGTATGAAATCAAACACCTTGTGGTGACCTTCCTAATTACTGTGTTGTCTTTCGATATTAGATTCTTCCTGAAGTGTTTTTTACATGTTCATCAGTTGGCGTGGCCTTTCACAGGCTGCAGTGGTCTGTGTAAAGACCACCAGAACAATGACCCTTATCACACCATCACTTCCAATGCTCTCCCACCTCTGCCCTCTCTACAGGTTTGACCCTCAGGAGTCCCAGCACTGTGGAGTCCTCTGGGAATACCAGCTAGGCATTATTGTCACTGTGCATCTTACAAGCCAGTAGCTCCTACCCAGCACAGTGTCCATGAGTCCATTCACTCTGTGCCCGTCAGCACCTTCCTTTCTGTGTCTGAGAAGTCCACTACAAAACAAGCATGCTGTAGATCCAACTGCCTGTGGACAGACTGACACTGGAGGCACACCCACTGCTGGGATGTTTCAGAGTACTCTGCCCTATGTCCATTTGCATGGATGTCAGGGAACAGACATTTCTGTTATTCTGGGAATGAAGTCCAAGGATGTAGTCCTGGGTGATATACGGTAAAGAGGTGGCTAGCTCAAGACACTAACGATTTCTAGAGAAATGTCATGAACGTCTCTTTTCCTATTTATTTGGATTTCTATATTTGGAGTCATTCGCACAAATCTTTTGCCAGTTTTTCATTAGATATATTTTTACTGTATGTGAGTTGACAAGTTTTCTTCTAGTAAATTATTTACAAATATGTTTCTGTCAGTGCCTATTTCATATACCCTTGATCTTTCTCCCCCCTCACACAGCAAAAATTTAACTTTGAATAAGTGGATTCTTTTTGGTAAACAGAGAATTTCTGAATGCAGGGTTACTTGTGCCCACTACACCCTTTTCAATGCTGTAATGTCTTTGAGGTAAAGCCATTTCTTTATATTTTTGGTTGTGAACCTAGCCTTTAATAACTGAACCATCTTTCCAGCCTGAGGCCATTCTTTTATTGATAGGTAATTTGAATCTTCTTGTCTCTATTTTTTTCATTGTGGGTCTAGCTCAAAGTTTGCCACTTTTATTGACCAGTTGCAAGAACCTGCAGAGTCTACTGTTTCCCCTGGGTAGTATGTTTGGTTCCTATGTGCCTCTTCCTCTTTGGTTGTTCCTGAACATTCCTGATGTGTTCATTTCTTTCATTTAGGAAGCAGATGTGAGCTTCTTTGGTGTGAAACTGTTTTTAGTTTTTCCTGTGCACTTCAGGCTTTGCTTCAAGTCATCTCAGAAGTTTTAATCAATGCAGTTCCCCCTATTTTCCTCAAAATAGTTCTGCGTTCTTTGAAACATCCTCCTCTATTCTGATTATTCACAAGTATGCTAATTAATTTCTCTTCTTGGTTTCTAATTTAATTCTCTTCTGATTTTTAAAAATGCACTTCACACCACACAGCGCCACTGGCAAGTATGTGCACTGCTCGTGTGACAGAGTGCCACTGCTGAGTACATACAGTGACCATGTGACATGGTGCCACTGCTGAGTACATGCACTGACCAGGGTGACAGACTTCTCTGGAGAGAGCTTCAGAAACATTTTCGACAACAGGAGCTGTGTAGGTGAGTGCTTCAAGGCCCTGCTGGCTCTGCTCTTCACAGCTGAAGACCTGATTGTGCTCAGAGCCTGATTCTGCTGGGTCCTTGAAGATTTTCTTGTGTAAGTTCATGGGTTAGAAAGAGATTAATGCAATGGCACCGTTAATGGCTATGGCCAGATGTGTGTGTGTGTTTCTCTTTTAGCGGCTAAGTTCTGCCCTTGTGGTTCTGGAGTGCTCTAGCCCCTGTTTAATACTGTCATGCCTGCATCTGAGACTTCATGTTAGCTTCTGCACTGTTCATCTTCATTCCTGGTTGTTCTCTTGGCCTGGAATTTAGTTGATCCCGTCAACATAGAGGTCCTGGTTTACCATGGTGTTCCAGGCAGTACCCTCCACCTTTGCTCATCAGAAGGCTGGCAGCACTGTGGCCTGCACTTCCTGCTAACCTTGTGTCATAGACACTGTGTATTTTTTCTTAATTGTGCTATATAGAGAATTCTCATTCAAGAATGATTTTTAAATTTTTTTGACAATTTTATACATGCGTACAGGATATATTCAGTACATGTTCTCCTTTGACAGCTTCAGACATGTGGTATGTTCAGTACATGTTCTCCTTTGACAATTTTATTCATGCATACAAAGTATGCCTAGTACATATTCTCCCATTGCCCTCTCCTTCTCTTCCCTCCTCTACCTTCATGTCTTAATTGTCTTTCTCTTGTCTTTATTACTTACAGAGTTCAGTCAGTGTTCTCTGTATGTGTAAGTGGGGGAGGGGGGCATCCACTGAATCACTGGAAACTTACCAAACACCACACTCAGAAAGAGTGACCTTCCTCCCTCAGCCATCAAGTGGCAATAGGTCCCTGGCTAGGGGAAGAGGCTCATGATACCCTCTTCCATCCAGGCTTGAATATTGACTGGCTTTATCTTATGCAGGTCTTGTGTAGATAGTCATGTAGGGCTTTGTGTTCATGACTGCCAGGCTGTGTCCAGAAGACAGTGTTTCTCAGCGCTCCTCCCCATCCTCTAGGGCTCACATTCTTTCTGCTCTCCTGTCTGTGCTGTTCTTTTCTGGGCAGGTCATGTGACTTACACATCACATTTAGAGCTGAGAACTCATAGTCATTTATTCTTAGCACTTTAGCTGCTTAAATTGGTCATGTGTCTTGTGTTGAGTCCTGCACAAATTGGGCAGTTAGGTTAAAAATCCAAAAATGGCAGTAGGTTAAGGGAACCTCTGGTCCCCTGTGGCCAGGGCCATCTATGATGCTCTTAGATTCGTTCTCAGTAGATCACTTGAAATAACGCTCCTCCCTTTCTGTTTTTCTGAGCCACCACACACTGCTACCCTGACAACGTGCCTCCAATAGGTTGTGCTGATGTGTGTGCTCACTGTAGCAAAGGCCAAGTGTGAATGTGGCAGGAGTCACCCGCTCCTCTTTCCAGTTAATATTGCCCATGTGTACACAGGTTCAGGGCTGACCATTTTGACTTGAGTGATCTATCAAGAGTCTCCCTGAAGAAGAAACCTGACTTTCCTCCTCAGCAGCCATCTATTGCCTGTAGCTATTCAACTAGAGATGGGGCCTTGTGAACCTTCCCCTCATCCATGTTGGCACCTGGAGTGTGATATGACCTCCTGGATGGCTTATGCATGGAAATGAACAGTTGTAAGTTCAAATTCTGTTTAGACTCAGGCTTACCATTTTATCATTGGTTTTCTTTGTGCTCTGTTTTTGTTTCAAGCTTTCATTTTTCCTGCTCTGTTGGGTCATTTGCATATTTCTAGCATCCTGATGCAGTTCTAACATCGACCACATTTTGTTTCTCTCTGTACCTCTGTGTGTATAAATATTCATATCTGTATATATTATATGCTTATGCATTCATATCATCCACACACATCTTTACATATTCATATGTATGTATGAATATGCATCCCTGATCAAGTGTGTGTTAGTTTTAAGGCTTTCTCCAGGGACTGAAATGTACATACTTAACTTCTTATGGTCTCTCAGCACCAATATGCTACCTCACAGCCCTCTGGATGTTCCCTTCCCGTTAATATTACAGTTGTCTTCTACACAACATCTGCATATATTAAACTTCCACCAGAATATACTGTAAACGTTGCTTTCAAAGTAATTCAAAGTAACAAATGTGTTTTAAAGGCCTTGAGGGATGAGCACATGCTACAGACCACTTCTGTCACTGGCTCTCATCCTCACATGCTCTAAGAGTCCTTCTCTTTCTGTGGAAACATGTCCTGACACTAAGTTCAGAAAGAGTCTTTGCCCTGTGACTTTTCTGGTCCTCTCTTCATTGAAGAAGCTTCAAGAGTCATTCATAACTTACTCTGCCTGCACCTGGAGCTTCACAGGCTCATGGAACACCTTGGAGGCTTTCTGGTGTTCCAGGCTTCTGATAAGGGGCAATGCTGGTCTTTTGCTCTCCCCACCCAAGCACAGCCCAGCACATTTGCAGGTACTGAACTCTGTTGCTCTTGGTTTTCAGCTGTTTTGCTGTGTTGCATCTGGGGTAGGTTACCTTGGCCTGATGCTGCCAGGGTGGTCCTTCATTTCTCCAGGCTAACCGAGAGGATGATTTTTGCTGTGCCATCTCATACATTTTTTCCAACACCAAACTCTCTTCTCTTACACTCTGCTGATACAGCAATCAGAGACTTGCCACTGTTCTCCAGGGCCCTGAGGGGCAGTCCTTTTAAAACCTAGTTGTTCTTTCTTCAGTTTGTCACTGGGCTCTTTAAGCTTAAAGTCTTCCTTTGTTTATTTCTCTGTGACTTCCATACACTTGGGCAGACTTACCTGCTCTTTTCTTCTCTATTCCTAAGGATCATAATGGTTCTGGGACCCGTGCCTAAGAACTGCTTTGGAGTATTTGTGTAATAGTCCTGGAGACTGTGACATCTTAGTCTTGGCATTGGCTGAGTCTCTGAAGGAGCTGAGGTTTTCTTGTCTCATCTTTGCCAGAGGATCTTGGATTATGTCCTGGATGTTTTGACTATGGTATCTATTTTATGATGTCACATTGTATTTAAATCTTAGGAACAATGTTGATAATCTGGTTTTATTTAACAAACAGCCTAGTTAGGTGTTGGCTCCACCATAAGCAAACAGAAAGACAAAGAAGGAAGAGGATGCTGATGAGGAGGAGGACAAGGATGATGATGATGATAAGGAAGACAAGGAGAAGGATGACAAAGAAGAGGACAAGGATGATGAGGACAGGAGGATGATGATGAGGAGGAGGCAGAGGAGGAGGAAGATGAGGATGAGGAGGAGGGGAAGGAGGAAGAGGAGGAGAAAGAGAGGGATGAGGAGGATGAGGAGGATGAGGAGGAAGAGAAGGATGATGAGGAGATAATTCTTCAGAAACTGGACTTTGAACATCTCAGAAATGGTAACTTTATGAAAGCTGTGGAGAGTGGGAGTAAGTAACATGAAGCGTGTTGTTGCTTACACTTTCTAAATGGAGAGGCAGGCCTTCAGACAAAAGTGCACAAAGGATTAACCAGAGCATGCAAATAAAGAACACAGGCCTCTACCCTGGACAGGCATTACCTTGAGTGTCACCAAACACCAAGATGTAACTAACACGGGCAGAGTGCTTTCCATGGTGTGGCAAAGATCAGCACATGAGCAGTGAAGACCAGGGGTTCTCATGCGCAGAGTTCCTGCTGATTGGTCTGAGTAGTGTCCCAGGAGAACCCTCTGAGAAGATCGATGAGCTGCTCACAGGAAGCCCACCAAAGGTTTCTGTAATGAAGAGTAGAACAGAAACCCTGACTCAGGCTTTTAAAATCAGACAGAGCAAAAAGCACACATTTAAGTATGGAAGAGAAATATGTTAGCTAAAACAGACTTTCTGAAGTATTTATAGCAGACCAATAACTGCATGTAGTAGTGGTGTAAATGTTTTGATGCATGTACACTGCAAAATGGTAGACGTGGGTGAATTAACATATCAACTGCATCAAATACTTATCATGCCTTGATAGTGCCAACAAATGAGACCCACTCTCTTCACTACTTGAAGTAGCCAATATATTGCCATCAAGTGTTTCCCCTGTGCAGGGCCATGGGTCACCAGCTTTGTGTGCCTGTGAGTCTGAGGTGGGAGAGAGGACCAACGTCACGGGTCAGCATCCTTACAGGAAATTGCAGGCATGTAAACTTAGAGCCAGGAGTCTGTAACTGGAGCTGCTCATGGAGAACTCTGAAGACAGAGAATATAGGAACATGGTTTTCAGAGGATCACATGCTAGAGTATAAGATGTGTCTTCAAACCATCTTAAATCTTAAAATAATGTGGTGTCTTCTTGGATCATAACATGAAGCTTCCCTTCAAGTAGATGAACAAATTGAATATGGCCCCAGGAAAACTCCCCGAGAGTGACTTTTGTAGATGTCAATAATAAAATGCGCTTCCGGTCCCAGGCGCTGCGGAAGCCGCGGGTTACCGTGCAGACATGGCCAAGTCCAAGAACCACACCACACACAACCAGTCCCGCAAATGGCACAGAAATGGCATCAAGAAACCCCGGTCACAAAGATACGAGTCTCTTAAGGGGGTTGACCCCAAGTTCCTGAGGAACATGCGCTTTGCCAAGAAGCACAACAAGAAAGGCCTGAAGAAGATGCAGGCCAACAATGCAAAGGCAGTGAGTGCACGCACAGAGGCCATCAAGGCCCTTGTGAAGCCTCAGGCCATCAAGCCCAAGATGCCAAAGGGCCCCAGCCGCAAACTCAGCCGCCTGGCTTTCATCGCTCACCCCAAGCTTGGGAAGCGGATTCGAAGCTACATGGCCAAGGGTCGTAGGCTCTGCCAACCAAAGCCCAAGGTTCAAACCAAGGCAGAGGCCAAAGCTCCAGCTAAGGCCCAGGCCAAAGCTCCAGCCCAGGCTCCCAAAGGTGCCCAGGCCCCTGTGAAGGCCCCATAGAAAAGGCTCCTGCCAACGTGAAGACAGATGGACTGCCGTGACACACCTACCCACACACTATTTGCAGATGACCAGTGTCCTATGCTGTTTTTACAAATAAACTCGAGGCAAGATCTGTTAAAAAAAATAATAATAATAAAATGCATTAATAATAAATGCATTGTGATTAAACAACCTATAAATAAGGTTAAATTATTCTTCTCACTTGACTTCAGAAGTCAAAACAGAATAATATAGGAATAAGAAGAGAGACTTGCATGTTCCTGAGAGAGAACAACATTCAGTAATGAATCTCTGTGTGATTTTACAGCAAGTGACCTGCAGAGGGTGAAATGAGAAGATATGGTCAGTGGTGTTTTCTTACAAAAGTGTCTCTGCAAAAACTGAGTGTGCATGTCACACAAAGCAAGACCAGGGGAGTGTGCTCATGTTACATACAAAATAATTTCAAAATGTTCGGTAGACATCAATGTAAAGCAGTAGAAATGCTGCAGATAAATGAGCAGGGGAATTTCTACTTAGTTTATCATAGCCAAAAGGTGCTGTGGTGCTTTTAATGAGAAGGCTCCATAGGCACACATATTTGAATACTTGTCTACATGGTTTATGTGTCATGAAGGCAGGTTTTGGCATTTTGTGTGATCTCTGCCTCCTGCTTGGGATTTCTGAGGTATAGTCACTCTGTATTGTGGACTCTACCCCCATAAGCACATCAGCCCAAATGGAAACACTATCTTATAAACTCCCTTGGTCATGATGCTTTGTCACAGCCATAGAAACGTAACTAAAACCAATGCTGAGGCAAAAAAAAAAGGTATAAAGTCCAAGCAAAAATTAAATTATCAAAAGAGGATTTTGGCACACCACTATGTCATGTGTGTATATACACATACGCAGGTGTGTATACCATGAGTTTACCAGAGCCCCACATAAAGTGTCTTTACACTCTCCGCTTTAGCTTTCTGAGCACCTTCCAGAAACCAGAACTGACCAGTTCATTTAGACCAGTGGGACAGAGAGTTCCAGGGACCTGGCTGTCACTAATTCACCAGTGCTGAAACTACAGATATGTGGGCCGCTGCTCCTGAGGTTTTGCATGGATTCTGGAGATCACTGACTGAGCCCTTTCTCCAGTTCCCTGGTATCATTTTTCTACTGAGGCCCCGTGTTCCCCAAGTCTGTATCTCTAGTCATACACAAATGTCCAGCCAAGTCAGCATGAAGAGACCATCTGTGAAGCAAACAACTGATCCTGAAGACATTTAACAGCCATCAAAAATGAGGAGCGTATTAACAACAGTTCCAGTAAAGAGGAGCCTGAGGGCATGGAAGGAATCTATGTAATGGGAGATCCTGCAGGGATCCTGGGACGAAGAGCCGTGGAGAAACTGAGTAAATGGAACTTAATTAACAGCAATGTCTGCACGGTGCTTTTAATTGTGACTACCGTCCATACAGAGGCAGCCTGTTGGCCATAGAAAAACTGGGTGTGGAATACTGCGATACTTTTGTTCAATTTTTGGTGGTTTTATTTCAATTTAATCTTCTTCAAAATGGAAGATTTATTTACAAAGTAAAAAAGATGAAATTCATAGGAGTTAAAGCTTCTCTATGAAATACGTCAGTGGAAATTTGAATCAGTAATTAGAAACAATTCATATATATATATATATATATATATATATATTCCTGAAACTTCTCTTTACCAGCTATCTCAAGGATCTAATCCAATGGCTATCCATCCTTCTCTTGAGGGCCTGGCTTCCTTGTACTGTTTTCATGCCTGGCCTTGGGACCTTTGCCAACCTAACATGTGAAGACCTTGAAGGCAGACTTTTCCCTCCATGTCCCTACTCACTCCCTCCGTGACTTGAATTCTTGTCATTTTCCATGGCTCCATCTCCTTGTTAACTACAGACATATGCTTCAGGTCCAGCTTTCTGGTGCTGAGTAAAGACTACCACTAGATAATCTGTTTCTGGAAGCTCCACTGCCACTCGCCTTGCTGGGACCCATCAAAGTCCTCCTTGCCTCCCTCTCCAGCATCTCTGCCTGTCTGCATTATCTGTACTGGACACTAATGTCATGCCTACTCCATCTCAGACCAACATCAATGTCTAAGGTCACAGTTGTACTTCAATTTGGTTTATCCTGACAGTCACTGGGGTCCATAACAGCTCACTGTACTCAAGCTGAGCTGTCCTCGAGGAGACACCAATCTTTATATTCACAAGTTTTATTCCTGTCTTGCGATTTCTTTAATGGACACATCAGCAAATCTCATCCCAAAGTGGGAAAGTAGTGGCCTAGAAAGTTGGAAATTCACCCATGAACATCCATCCAGTTTGGAAGAGCACAGCATGATGCAAACATGTAAAGTAGAATCTCTCTCTCTCTCTCTCTCTCTCTCTCTCTCTCTCTCTCTCTCTCTCTCTTTC
>NW_021605262.1:3269076-3275843 GCF_004785775.1 Grammomys surdaster | reverse complement strand
TCTCTCTCTCTCTCTCTCTCTCTCTCTCTCTCTCTCTCTCTCTCATTTTATCTCTCCTTCTCTCCCTTTCTCCCTCCTTCCCTCCCTTCTCCCTGTCTCTATCTTTATCTGTCTTGTATGACTCTTTGTATGAGTACTTAACAAAGAAGTGCTTTTGATGTACATAAACACTGTATATGTATACATATATATGTATGTATAACTAGGTGTCATATATATTAATCCTCATTTACTCAAACCATTTAGTAACTACAAAATGCATATGTAAATCTGTGGCGCACACACTTTACTATCACAATCACTGTTGGAATTTAACCATGCAATGTCCAGCTGAAAATGATGGTACTTTTCTTAAGAACAATCTTTTTTTTATATTTTTATTGAATTTTTGTATTTACATTTGAAATGTTTTCCCCTTTCCAGGTCTCCCCTATTTCATTCCCCCTCTCCCTGACTCTATGAGGATGCTCCCCCACCCACTCACCCACTCCTGCCTTCCCACCCTGGTATTCCCTTACACTGGGGCATCAAACCCCTCTGGCCCAAAGGCTGCTCCTTCCACTGATGTCCAACAAGGTCATCCTCTGTCACATATGTGGACAGAACCATGGTTTTCTCCATGTGTACACTTTGGTTGGATGTCCAGTTCCCAGGAGCTCCAGGAGGTCTGGCCAGTTGACACTGTTGCTCCCCCCATGGGGTACAAACCCTCTCAGCTCCTTCAGTCCCTTCTCCAAGTCCTCCATCTAGAGCCCAGTGCTCAGTACAATGGTTGGCTGCAAGAATTCACCTCTGTATTTGTCAGGCTGTGGCAGAGCCTCTCAGGAGAAACCTATATCAGGCTCCTGTCAGCAAGCACTTCTCAGCATCCACAATAAAATCTAGGTTTGGCAACTGTATATGGGATGGATCCTCAGGTGGGGCAGTCTCTGGATGGCCTTTCCTTTAGTCTCTACTCCACACTTTGTTTCCATATTTCCTACTGTGAGTATTTACTGAAGCATCTACATTTTGGTCTGCTTTCTTCTTGGGCTTCATATGGTTTATAAATTGTATCTTGGGTATTCTGAACTTTTGGGCTAATATCCACTTATCAGTGAGTGCATACCGTATGTGTTCTTTTGTGACTGAGTTACCTCACGCAGGATGATATTTTCAAGTTGCATCCATTTGCCTGCTAATTTCATGAAACTAATGCTGGTGGAATTGCAAACTGATAAAACCACTCTGGAAATCAGTCTAGTGTTTCCTCAGAAAACTGCACATATTACTACCTCAGGACCCAGCTATACCACTCCTGGGCATGTACCCAAAAGATGCTCCAACATATAACAAGGACACATGCTCCATTATGTTCATAGCAGCCATATTTATAGTAGCCAGAGGCTGGAAATAACCCAGATGTCCCTCAACAGAGGAATGGATACAGAAAATGTGGTACATTTACTCAATGGAATACTACTCAGCTATTAAAAACAATGACATAAGAACAATCTTTACTCAATATTTTCAACAGTCAATAAGTAGCCATACAAATCATGGGCTTGTTTCATTCTTACCTATTGTTGAGAGCCAGCTCACATTCATCGATGGCTTGAAAACACTGAATGCATAGTACCTGGGTGGCAGCTCTGTGTGACAGGGCGAGCATTTAGTTCAGGACCTCAGTTCTACTTTCTAAGTGTCCAAACCTGCTGACCATGAACATGCTTCCCTGTCCCACCTTCAGGTTGCCTTAGGCACAACCTGAAATCAGTAGATCCACTAGTATACATAGCCCACAGACAGTGGCATTTTCCCCTAGATGGACTTAAAACAGAAAAAGAAATCCTTAGAATTATACCAAGTGTCTCTTATGAGCTCTAGGCAAATCCGGGCATGCTGAGCCAATACCAGCATGGTGGCTATTGACTGAAGCAGAGCACAGTGGGTGAGCTTGGTGGGCCCATGCTGGAGTTCGTAAATGTTTAAATTTGTACTGCAGTCACACCAGCTCAGGAGCTGGCCAGGAAGTGTGGTAAGGAGCCATGTAGTACTTTACACACCATGGGCCTTCCAGTGTGTTATAGCCACTCAGCTGTGTCATGGAGGACACACTAAAAGTGTGAGTCATTGCCTCCCCATGAGACTTTTATATGATGATTCGAACACGTGACACGGAATGTTCACAGAATGGCAAAACAAAACAAAAACAACAACCTGTCTCTCTTTTAATTTTCATTCAACCTTTAAGCAAATGTAAAAAGCCTTTTTTGGGCTTACAGAAAATATGTGCTACGTAGAATGTGACCCAAGGCTGCTATGTGAGACCAGGACCTAGGCTATGAGGATTTCCTAGAGTTCCATTCACACTGCGCGTTTGCAACATGCCTGAGACATGAAACGCAGCACCTGTGGTTAGCAAGCTTCAACTCTTGGTGTAACAGAATTTATTTCAAAATTCAAATTAATATACTCAGATACCTGCATGAGATACCTAACACGTTAAAACAGCAGCATAGATTAAAAGTGGCTCACAGTAGCTGAGCAGCTGTGGATAATCCACGGTGGCTGGGAAAGGAAAAGGCACTTTTCATTCTGGGAGGATTGTGACCACTGGTAGGTAGCCCATGCTCCACAGGAGGCTACTGCAGTGCATATGGGTAGTGCTAATTAGACTACCTGGGCTATATAAACAAATGAATGACTTGGCATTGAGACTGAGAGATGCTGGAGGGGGGGCTAACCCGTAGTTGTGAGTGGATCTGAGGGATGAATATAGTCAAGGAACATTGTATACATGCATGAAAAACTTCAAGGAATGAAAAGACAAATCTCCAAAAAGTAAAACACACTCAAGACCCAGGAATACATGAAGACCTTGAGTTTTTGTTGATGGGTACTCTAGAGCTAAGTTTCTTTGACCCTTGGTGGAATGGCACAGAACACCCCAGGAGGCTCTGCTAATCAAGCTATCTTCCCATGCAGAGGGCACAGAGCTTGCCCTAAGTGACCAGGTAAAGAGTCCTTGTCCTCAGCTCACCAGAATTTTCCTGCATTAGTCACAAAACTAAAACATACAAGGCCAACTGGAGAACTATGACATCATTCATCTTGGACTCTTCCATCAGGAAAACAAACCAAAGGTCATCTTTAAGGAGTAGTTTTCAAGAAGTGCCCCTTAACTATGTTCCTTGGCCTCTTTGATTATATTCATTTCTCATGAATGTTGAAATTAGACATGGCTGAGGACAAGAGGGCAAAGCATGCTCCTTTGCAGAAGACCTGTTCCTGAAAACTGTCTCCCTTGCAATTTTGGTGGAGACTCTGAGGCCCTTGAATATAAGCTGCAGACATTTTTCTGACAGGAGAAATTTTGCAAGAAAGATTTGAATTCCAGGAACAAATATTCTGGAATCTATTGGAAGGGACCACTGACTCAGTTTCCCTAGCAGAGGCATTGATGCCAGAAGGCAACTTACTGCCTATCCCATGTTCAAACCTCAGCATGAATCAACTCCTATCTACCAAAGTTCCAAAGAAGGGTATGAGAGACCACACATGAGGCAGACAGCACTAGTTTAGAAGCAAAATAACTTTATATGACACCAGAGAGGTGCCTTTGGCCACATACTATGGCTGATAAGCCACCTGCAGAGACATGTTAGTGCTATCCCAGACTTGACAACATTGCTGTGGGTACATTCTGAAGATAAAAGTACAGGACTCAGACATCCACTTCAAAAGCCAGTGACCCTATACATTCAAATATTTTAGAATTAAAAATGAAAGGAAAAGCCAATGTAAAAAGTATGTCTACTTTCTAATAGAAAACTATGCATGAATTTCTTATTGAAGTTCATCTCTCTGGGGATGAAAAGCCCTGTTCTGGATATCGCATGTACAGATGCTACCTTGAGGGGAAAGGTGGAGTGTGATTTTTTTTTCATGTTTAAGTGACTATAAACTAATACTGATGGCTTTGTTACAATTTACTGGGTATCCATGACACAGGGTCCTACAGCCAGCAGGGCTGAGGAGTAAAGAATGTACAGAGGTCATCTCTGCTGAAGGGGCATCATCTGTGTGACAGGATATGTGCATGGTGTATATCCATTGTTGTCTTTCCAGAGACAAGTCTCTGGGCAGATGTCTATCACATCAGTATCACAAATCAAAGAATGTGGCTGTTTCCCAGACCAAGCAGGCTGAGCACTCAGGAGAGCTTTTGTGGATCGATTCTGATGACCCTTCGCAGTTAGTGTTGTTTTCCTGATCCCACAAAATCTGCTGGAAGTTGCAAAGGACTATCCAAAGATGCATTTTCTCCCCTTGGCAATTTTTTTGGCATTTTTATCTAACATATTTACATAAATGGGTTGGTTGGAAACATTTGTTTTAAATCTTGACATGGAATTTAAAATGAAAAGTAGTTGCATTTTTGGTACAAGAAAAGGGGGGAGGGTTGGCTTTAGCTGTCCTTTCAGGGTAATACGTGGCTCACAGAATTCTTGCATGGTGGCCACCTGATATTTGTTAAATTTCTAAAAGCAAAAACTTTTCTCATAGTCCATGTGGTTTACATTCTACAACGTAAGGCTAGGCATTGAGTCTCTAGACATAAATGTTACTGGTAAGTAGTTAACTATGAAAAGTTCAGCCACCATTTCCAATAAGGAATACTCAGTTCCACTGGAAGTGTTCATCATAATATAAAACTGGGCTAATCAATCCTCATATCTAAACCTGTTCAAATGGTGTATAATCAGCTAATGGCACAGCATGTCAGAGTGAAGCAGTATGCTTGTCAGCTGCTACTGTTTCATTGTCGATATTCACAAATTAAGCATTCCTAAATATGTACCTTGACACAAAGGCATTGTGTGGTGGAATAAGCTACAGAGTTCTATATGCACACAGTCCAGTGGGAAGTCTTCAGATGCACACTACTGTTGTATGCTTTACTGACATCACATACAGATTACCAAATAATATGTGTGGACATATATGTATATATGTATATATATATATATACACACACACACATATACACATACACATATACACACATATGTCTATGCACACACATATATACACACACATAAATACACACACACACATATAGCTCTGTATGCACACAGTCCAGTGGAAAGCCTTGAGATGCACATTACTGCTGTAAGTTTTGCTGACATCATACCCAGATTACCAAATTAGATTCATTCTAAATTCTTGGTTGACAAGACACAATGTTTTCCAGTGTCAGGAGTTTTAGGGATACAACTAGGAGGCTGAGCTGTCTTGACATTACATGTAACAGTTCTGGTGGTTTGAATGAGAATAAGCCCTACAGGTTCATGTACTTGAATACATGGTTTCCAGTGGTTGCTGCCATCTGAGGAGGTTTAAGAAGGGTAGTCTTGCTGGAGAAAGTAGGCTACAGAAACCCCAAAGCCTGTCACCATTCTTAGTGCTCCTTCACACTCTCTCTTTCCTCTTTATGTTTGTGATTCAAGATATGAGCTCTCAGCTTCCATTTCCTGTTCCTATGCCTTCTGCCTGCTGCCTGCTGCGTGCTGCCTGAACCCCACCATCACATGGTCTATAACCCGAAGTACAGTCTTCTAAAAATCTCTTGATCATAGTGTTTTATCACAGGAACAGAAAAATATCAAACATAACTTTGCCCTTCAAACATTGTCAGGACCAACTATTCTTCTGAGACTTGATGGCTCACACAGCTTCTAGATGGTAGGGTTGAGGTAGGACACCTTTGCTATTTATAGTCATAGTGTCTAGATGTGTGGGCTGCTGAAGTCTGGGTAATCACAGCTATTGCAAGGTGACTGACCATATCTGGATTTCTGTTCACCTCTTTTTCTAGGGGACTCCATTTTCAAGTGGGATACATTCCCCAAAATGTGCTTTGAGACCCAGGGAATTGCCCAGTCTCTTGTCATCAGCAACTCTTCAGTGTGCATGGGAATAGTTGAAAAATCAGTGCTGATTGGCCAGTAGAGTCCAACACTCTTCCACTACAACACCCTGACCTGCGTTCCCTCCTTTGGCACAGCAGCCTCATTGTTCTGTACTGCACATGCTATTGAGATGCCTCTATACACTCAAGATCATTTACTTAGCTCCCATGCCCTCGTAACTTCCACACTATACCATTTTGAATAGGAAGTAACACAGGGTAAACAGCTGCTCCAACTGAGAAATAGATATCCCTTCCAGTGCTGATTGTCTTTCTATCTCAGACAGCAGCAGGCATGTGAGTTCAGACCCTCTGTAGTTTTCTTGTGAGGCATTTCTTTCGTTCACTTCCATTATCACCTTAAACCCAAGAATTATACTCAAGCCTAATTTGGGTCAAATACAGTATTGTCATCACTGTGGATACACAGTCTAGGGTACCTGTTGCCTGCATGACAGGAAGTGGAGCCATGGCCAGCTGGGTATTACAAGAATTATCCAAAACACCAACCTGAAGAAAGAGGGTTCTTAGAACCAGGAGGAGAGACCACTATTTTATCTTTTCAGGTTACCAGTACATGACTGCATATGATTCCCAATTCTGTAAGATAGATAGATGCATAGATAGATGATAGATAGGTAGATAGATAGATAGATAGATAGATAGATAGATGCATAGATAGATGATAGATAGATAGATAGATAGATAGATAGATAGATAGATAGATAGATAAAATCAAACAAGCAAGCAAGCAAACAAAATCCCAAACCAAGAATACTCTGTGTCAGTCAAGCCTGGTCATTTCTTATAAGCC
>NW_021605262.1:3186576-3264076 GCF_004785775.1 Grammomys surdaster | reverse complement strand
AATCTTTTAAAACATTCAAGACAAAGGGGATATATTTTAATGAGTAGAGTAGACCCCAACAAGGGGCTAGTATGTGTGTGTCTAGTTAAATCATCCACATTAAGGAATCAGTTTACCAGTCCACTATCCAACATCATCCCTCCCCTTAGTCTCAGAAGAATCTATTGTCAATTTCTCATCCGATCAAGAGCCACTGAGTCTAGAACCTCCACCTCTGACCGCAAGAAAATTCACCTACATGAGGCAACGCTAAGGAAAATACAGAGGAATCCAGAAATAAAAAAAAGGAGTGTCTTCTGATTAACTCCAGAAGCATCTGAGGATATCTTGGGATGGGAGTCAGGCTTGGTTCCTGGTTGAGTGCTGGTTAGCCAGGTCCGGACAGGCACAACTTTCTATCTTCCTTCGTGTGTCATGTCTTTAAGACATTGACAAAACTGTCAGTGTTCATAGACTCCTCCATGATGATCCTTGCTTTGCCTCACAGGACTCAAGTGGTAAGGTTCTAGAACTTTCATATTAATGTGTTCCCACAGTCAGGACACCAGTGGGGAAACTGACTTACATGAGTGCTAGAAGCCTTTGCTGGGTAGTACATGACCTCAACTTCTGGGACTATATCAGGACCTGGATTCTGGGTCCATCCTCCTTGTATGACTCAGAGTAAATCCCACAAGGCTTATAGCTCTACCCAAATGAATGTTTCACTATAACTAGTTGCTGCATGTATGTCTAGTGAAGCCACAACTTGGGACATTGGCTTCTCTTCAAAGCTCCCCACTCTCCTCTATGCCCTCTCCACAAGGGATTTTGTTTCAAAGCCAGCTCATTTTCACTAGCTCTATGGGAAGACAGCAAAAGAGAGGGGTACCACTAGAACAACTAGGCACCAAATGTTGGCGATCACAGGCTGATTTGGTCAATCTCTGCTTCACCTTCAGACTCTTTAGCGTCTGTCCAATAAAGAAAAATAGAATGAAAACACAGAGTGTTCTAGAGAAGAAAATCTAGGTATATACCCTTATAATCTGCTATAATTTTCTCTTAGTCATCACAGAGTTTGTATAGCGGAAAGGAAAACATTCACCATGATGCAGAGGGTAATCAAAAGCTGCATGATGAATTTGAGCTCTGCTCCCAGTGTGGTATATGGAATATAAATAGAACAGAGTCTATTAGAATAACTTGCTATCATCATGAATTATAGATGCCACAATGTTGCTTAGACTTGTCTCCCATTCACTTAAAATGGAACCCCATGTGCTGGTTGTTGAGGGATAAAGCGCTGCCCTTTGCCTGAGAGTGAGCTGGGCTGAGCTGGCTTTCCCTCTTGCATAGTTCTAGGGGCAGGCAGCTGGCTCTATGCACGGCAGCCCCAGGCAGCACAGAACGCAGGCCCACTGAATGACCATGGGGATATGAGGCCATGTTTCCTCCATGAATCCAAATTGGTCTCGCAGCTGGAGAGGCATCAGTGGCTGATAATGGCCTAACAACCTCCAGCACTAACAGATACGACCTCGAGGTGCTGACAGGAATGTGAAATGCCCTGCCAACTGCATGTGTACCACTGAGGGAGCTGGAAGCCACCTGGAAAATAAACCCTTCCAGAATAACAGGAGTAAGGCCAATCTGTAGGTGCCGAGGTGTACCAGAGATTCTTTGAAGCGTAATAGCTTATTCTCCTCCGTATCCCCAAGAAAAAAACATGTTTACAGAATACTCAAAATAAAGGTGAACTTTACCAGGTAAGCCAGTCATTAAAAGACAGGCCGAGGCTGCAGAACAGCCTTGAGTGATCTCATACCATCCCTCTGATTCAGAGGTGAATGAGCCAGGACTCTCTCATTGGTGAAGCCTTCCCCCATCACTGTGGAGATCAGCATAAGCATGTGATATTTTTTCATGTGTTGTTTTCTATGGGTTTTCTATATTCAAAGTTCACTGACTAAACACATTCATTATAGCATTTATTAAACATTGACTGGACACTTATTCACTAAGGATGGGGACACAGGTAATCTACATGAAGTTCTTGTCACCGTGAGAGACAAGGGCATGGAGACCTAGAGTTCACACTGTAAACCAGAAGCTGACTCAGAGAATGTGGTCCAGCTGCCTGACTGTGAAGTCTTCCATGAGAAAGCACAGTTTCAAGTTGCTTTACACTGAAAAGACAGAAAAACTAAGGTGGAATATTCGAGTTTCGTGCCAACTATTTGGATCTGGTATGATCAGGCTAGCCATGATGATGGTTCTGTTTATCTCACCTCAATGCCACCATAAAATAAAAAACAGTGCTGTCCTTCAAGGACCTGCAACATGCCCAAGATCAACCACATCTTAGTGACCTTTGGAGTCTGGCACTTGCATTACACAGGTCTTACAGTGAGGACTTTCAAAAGAAACATTCTCCTTTCAATTTCTCCACACTGAGAAGTTGTCTCACACCTCACAGTGGATGGTGCCTCAAGAAATACAAAACAACCAGGATGAAAGGTGAGTATGAGTTTGAATGCAATCATACTTTCAAAGAACATTCTATGTGCACAACATCAATGTATAGATGAGCACTGGTTTAATTCCATCATGAGCAATACATGAATGTAAAATGGGGTCTCTTTGGCTTCTGGCCTTCCTATCCACTTGTTTTGTCTAGGGACAAGGATTGCCTTCTGCATGCCCAGCATCCCATCCCACACCTTTGGGAACCATAAAACAGACATACACAGAGATGGGAGTGTTCACACATGTGAGTATACACATGGTGTGAGGGTGAATATATGCTTACTGGTTATCTTTCTCCTTCTGTGCCTACTAAAAGCAAACTTAGGATATCTCCAAATATGGAGCCCTAGGACTGGAGAGGTAGATCAGTAGTTATAAATTTTATGTACTGTTTGTGCAGAGGATCTAAGTTCAGTTCCCAGCTCGCATGTTGGGAGAATTACAATAACATATAACCTCAGATCAAGGAAATCCAACACTCTCCTCTGCCCTCCTTTGTGGTACCATGCACAAGACACAACGCAGACACTTACACACACACTTACACACACACACACACACACACATGCACGCAAACACACATGTACACACACGTACACCGCAATGCAAACACAGATATGCATGTACACATGATTAAAATTAAAAATTAATATGAGGCCCTCAAACTGAATAAAATGTATGTGGTATTTTTGGGGGAAATTTTGCCTTCTTTAAAAGCAGTGTTTCACGCAACTCTCCAAGCGTACCCTTGCATTTCCATGGTCTCTGCTGGTGACTACACCACCATGAGTGGCAGCAACCTAAAGGAATGGCAGCCATAACAGTCTGAGCATGGCTGATGGAGTCTATGAGGAAAAACTGTGACCCTAGCCTACACCACTCACTCTTCTTTTCACAATCACAGGATACCTGACAACAGTGATTTAAGGAGGAAAGAGATGTTGACCTTGGGATGTGGGAGTGGTGGGGAAACTACCACAATGCAGGGCAATAACAGAGCTCATCTTCATGGACAAACAGGCAGAACACAGAGAAGCATAAACCCTGACCCTGCCCTTTCTTCCTCTTGTATATTATGACTCATGAGATGGTGCTACCCACATTCAGGATGGGTCTTCCTCTTTTAGTCAAATCTTGCTATGAACAGCCTTATGAACACACCTATTGCTGTGTCTCTGTGATGGTTTGAATGAGATTCCCAGTTTGGTCCTTATTTGGTGACACTATTTGGGTAGGTTTAGAAGATCTGACCTTGCTAGAAGAAGTATGTCACTGGGGGAAGAATTTCAGAGCCTAAAGACTTGAGACATTTCAGGTTTGCTCTCTCTTTGCTTTCTGTGTGTGGTTAGAGAGGCCAGCTCCCAGCTGTTGCTTCCGATACCTGATCCTTCCACTCTATCTTCTTTGACTCTTATCCCTCTGAAGTGGTAAATCTGATAACCTCTTTCTTCTGTAAGTTGTTTTGGTCACGTTGTTTTATCACAGTCAGTGAAAAGTAACCAGTTCAGAATTTGGTATCAGGGAGAGAACAACTGCTATGCCAGAATGTCTATGTTGTTTATTGGAGGGATATGAAAAATTTAGGGACTTTGAGCTAGAATATCAGTTGAATGCTAAAAACAGGGCTTAATGGGCTTAAGTTAGGAAAGCTCAAAAGCTTTCAGGGAGAAACAATATAAACAGCTAGGCTTGTGGCAATTTGAATAAGAGTGGCTCCCATAAACGCATGTGTTTGAACATTTGGTTCCCAGTTTCTAGAACTGTTTGGGAAGGATTAGGAGGTGTGGCCATATTGGAGGAGGTGTGCCACTGGGGGCAGATTTTGAGGTTTTAAAAACTGCCCTCCCTCCTATTTACAGATTAAGAGCCGATATCTTAGCTCTCATGCTCTCATGAGAGTTCCTGCTCTCATGCTTTGGCTCTGCCATCATGGACATGCCCTCTGAAACCATAAGCCCAAGTAAATGTTTTCTTTGGTATGTTCCCTTGGTCATACTGTTTTGTCATAGTAATAACAGACTAGAACCATTTTTGAAATATTGTGACAAAAAAAAAAGTGACTGCTTTCTGCCCTTGTCCCAAGAACTTGCCTGAGGCTAAATTTAAAGATAATAGATTAATTTCTTTGGTAGAGGGTATTTCAAGACCACACCATACTGACTGTATTAACTCTAATGTTAATATTGATCATTTTTATTCATATCACAACAAAAAAAGAGCAAGTGGAACAGATAGAAATACAAAAATGCACAAGAACTTCCAAGTTGGAGCTAAGCTTCTTGCAGAAGGAGGTAAGAAGATTAAGGAGAAACTTGATCTGCATAGGAATAAAAGAAAAGGTATACCCAAGGCACCCTACCCAGCTAAGCTTCCAGCTTGGGAAAGGAAAATGCCTATGGAGTTTCTGCTCCTTAGAAAGAACTACAAACAGAAGCTTTTGAAAATATGATTAAGGGGGCCAGGGTACATCACAAACTGGCAGCCAGACTTGGCAGTGTACTCCTCCTGGCTCTGACTGTAGAGACATAAAGGGTGGAGGAGTGAGGTGACAGTTTCAGAGAGCTGCCAAGGCCAGGTATGTGGCAGGTGAGTCCCTGTTCTGAAGCTCTGAGAGGTCAGTGCATGCAGCTGTGGAAATAAAGCCTGGGTTGTATCAGAAACTCCCAGATGTTGGAGATTTCGGAGCAGTAGGATATGTGCTAAGGAGACCTGCACAGGGAGAATGAAACTAGCCCAAGAGAGGAAGTGTGTTGCCATCAGCAAAGCTAGAGTGGAAGAGGCATCTAAGCCTTCTGACATGAGACATGGAGCTTCAGGATTGGACTTTGCCCTACAGGGCTTTTTGCTGGGGTTTAGTATCTTCTCACCCTGTCCCATTCCTTCCTTTCCAAATGGTAATATGTATTATGTGCTATTGTGTTTTGAAAGTATGTAATTTCCTTTTTAATTGTACAGGGGTTACAGTTAAGAGGTTGCCTTGAGTCTCAGAAGAGACTGTAGACTTCTGTGTAGTGTTGAGGCTAAGCTCTTAAAAGGTACTCTTGATGTTGGATTCAATATATTTTGAATTCTTGTATTACCATAAAACTAGGGTGACAGTGGGATGATTAAGATGCCCCCACACTCTCTGGCATTTGAATTCTTGGTTCTCAGTTGGCAGTTGTTTAGGTACTATTGTTTTCACCTTCCTTAAATGTAAGACCAAATAAAGTCTTTCTTCATAAATTGTCTTGGTCATGGTTTGTTATCAGTGCAATAGAAAAGTAAGGAAAACACTTTCTCACAGGCCAGTCTAATAGAGTGGCTTCCTCAGAGGCAAATCTAATGGAGGGGCTTCCTCAACTGAAATCGCCACTTCTCAGATGTATCTAGATTTGTGTCAAGTTGACAGAAATCAAACAGCACATTTTCCCACTCATCTATCCCACAGACATGCACACATGTCACTACAAGTTCACGTATACATGTGCACAAGCACACATCTGAATATCCTAGGTAGATCTACAGTGTACACACGCATGCACAATGCACACATGCCATCACAAATACACATGTACATGAGCATTCACACACATACCATATACACAGGCATGAACACATAAACAGCTGTCACCATGCATCTACATATACATGGTCATAATCATGCATCCCACATACATACCGACACAAAGACATGTGGGTCCATGAAAAGACTTGTAGGAAGAACTGGCTGGTATTTGCAGAGGCTGGGCATTGTACCCACAGCATCAGGGAAGCAGGTGGTACCCAGCTGAAGAGGAATACCTTAGGTCCTGTCTAGGTTCCCAGAAGGATGAAGGAACCCTGCATGGGAGCATTTTTTTCTCCATGGACTCAGTAGTTAATCTCATCTACACAGACCAGGACAGCCATAGCAGAGATAGTGTGTGCCCTAGACCTCCATAACAGCCTAGCTATAGTAACGTTCCCTGTCCCAGTAACACTTCTCTGTTAGAACATGTGTCGTTTCAACCATGAAATGATCTGGGCAGCAACTTCACCCTAAATTGCTTTCACCTGCCGTTTAAAAATAACCTTCAGAAGATTGTGTCAGTTCATGAAGTACACAGCAAAGCGGCCAAAACTTGAAGAGGGGTTTGGGGCATCATTGCAGCAGGTTCTTTACCATCCAATTGCTCAAGGCTGGTAGCTGGGAATGTCCTTGTGCCAGCTTCAGCCTGTGGGCCGGAGACCCATCTCTCCTTATTGGGAGCCCTGTGCATCCTTCCACCTTGATCTTATTAAGGAAACATAAGGAGCTGATTCTTTAGCAGCCGAGCAATCTGATGGCTATGAAGTGCTTACTCGTGTGAGGTAAATTAGCTCCTGCAAAGCTTTGCTCATTAATTTGCTGCATTTTACAATGCCATTGACTACATGTGACTTTTTAATGTCTCAAATTTCCTACCCAGTCATTAGCAGCTCTCAAAACCCTACCTGCCCTTGGCCTTAGAGAGGAGACTCCATAGAGTAGGATGAAGTCAAAACTGCGGGCACCTAAACCCATTTGCCATACTGGACTCACAAGCGCCACCCAACTGCTACAGGGAAATCAACTCCAGGTTACTGTCTTTTTGTTTTTTTGCATATTTTATTTGCATTTCAAATAGTATCCCCTTTCCCAATCCCCCACACACATATACAAAACCCCCCTATCCCATTCCCCTTCCTCCTGCTTCTATGATGATGTGCCCCACCCACCCACTCCCACCTCCCCGCACATGAATTCCCCCACACTGGAGCATCTAGCCTTAATGGGGACCAAGGATTTCCTCTCCCACCTTTGCCCAAAAAGGCCATCCTCCCCTACATATACAGCTGGAGTCATGGGTCCCTTCCTATGTGCTCCCAGGCTGGTGGTTTTAGACCCTGGGAGCTCTGGTTGGTTGGTGTTGATGCTCTCCCCATGGGGCCACAAACCACTTCAGCTCCTTCAGTCTTCTCTCTAACTTCTTCATTGGGAACCCCATGATCTGTTCAATGGTTAGCTGTGAGCATCCGCCTCTGGATGTCAGACTCTGGCAGACCTCTAAGGAGACAGCTATATCAGGCTCCTGTCAGCATGTACTTCCTGACATCCACATCAGAGCCTACCTTTGGTGCACATGGGATGGATACCTAGGTGGAACAATATCTGGATGGCCCCTTCTTCAGTTTCTATCCCATGTTTTTTCTCCATATTTGCTCCCATGAGTATTTTGTTACTTCTAAGAAGGGCTGAAGCACCCATACTTTGGTCTTCCTTCTTCATGAGCTTCATGTGGTCTGTGAGTTGTACCTTGGATATTGCAAGCTTTTGGGCTAACATCCAATTATCAATGAGTGCATACCATGTGTGTTATTTTGTGATTGGGTTACCTCACTCAGGATAATATTTTTTAGTTTCATCCATTTGCCTAAAAATTTCATGAATTCATTGTTTTTAATAGCTGAATAATACTCCATTGTGTAAATGTACCACATTTTCTGTACCCATTCCTCTGTTGAAGGACATCTGGGTTCTTTCCAACTTCTGGCTATTATAAATAAGGCTGCTATGAACATAGTGTACTTTTATGATTCTCACAGTCATGACTGTTCTTAGCCTGGCAATGGCCGGGAATAGACTCTCCCAAGTCCCTGTCCCACTGTGTGGAATCAAACTAGGAGATGTACTTCTCGCTTGGGTCTAAGCTGAGAGGAATAAGCATACCTCCTCTAGGGCAGCATGTGGAGGAGCTAAGCACCACTAAATGACGACTGTGGAATGACTAAAGAAAGGATATGCCTAGAGAGCAGCAGCCTAGGCTACATCATCATTTTCCACCCCGTGTGCTTCCTAGGCAGGTGAATGCTCTCCTATAACCTTCTTCTGTGCTTGATTCTGCACACACATCACATTCCCATTTCTGGATTTCTCCTCTTGCTGGTATATAAATCATGTGTTTCTGTAATGTTTACTGGCTTTTCTTGTGCCTGCATGCATGAACCTGAGAAAGAAAGGTTTCTTCTGACTCAGGTGTTGAGGGTATAGTCATTGCTAAGGAGAGGATACTTTCTTGTGTCTCTACCAGAGTCTGAGGTGACAAAGCTCAGACTAAATCAGTAGATTCAGGGGAGAGCTCTGGAGAAGCCTTTTCCATGCTGAATAAGAACTTAGAAAAAAGCATCATTGAGCTGGTCTGATGTGCAGATTAAAGAGTTGGTCAAAAGTCTTAAAATGAGCTCAGGCAGATGCCACTGGAGGCCAGAACACAGGTCCTGGAGAGCTGGAGTTATGGGATTTTGTGGCTCATTCATTGTGAGTGCTGAGAACAGAACTCAGGTCCCCTAAGAGCAGCAAATGCCCTTAACTACTGAGCCATCTCTCCAGCCTTTATTTTTTTCTGTTTTATTTTTTTCCATTCTGTAGACTAGATCAGAGTAGAACTCAATATAGTTCAGGCTGACTTTGAATTCTCATTCTGCAGCTCACCAAGTACTGAGATTACTGGTGTGCACCACCATGCCACACTAATATCCATGATTGGAAAATTACTTTTCCCATGTGATTGACTATAGTGAAATGGCCTATGTCTAATCTAACAGCTTTGGGCCAATAATGAATGACAGTTTCATATAGTTCAAATTAACACACAGGTTGATGTATTTTTATTCTTTATGAGACAGGGTCTCATGTATTCCAGTCTGGCTCTGGCTCTGCCTCACAGATGCTGGAATTACTGTGTATTCTATTTATGTGGTACTGTATAGAACCCAGGACTTCCTTCATGATAGGTAAACATTATCGACTGAGCTGTACATCCCGGCCTTAATGCATTCTTTAGCAAAGAAGTAAACCTGTCAGAAGCACTTTTATGCATGGTCTCTTGCAAAAATTAGCCACCCCAAGGCAAAGCCCCTGACCCAAAGCCCGAATCACTCGGGGCATCCTGCAGAACCTCTTCCTCCCCCACAGTTTGCAAAAGCAAGTGAACTGAGATTAGAAGTCAGCAGGCGTCAGCCTGTTCAGAGTGTGGAAATGAAGTCTTGAAGAAACTGGGTGAGAAGTAGAGTCCTTTTGACTGTTGTCTCTTGCTTTTTAATGTTCTCAGAAACGGCTGTATCTTTCTTGGTCCCTCAAGGATTTTTAGATAAAAAGAGAGGTTTTATCTTTGCATGTCTATAAGCAGTGAAAAACTCAGGAGACCAAAACCTACAGGCAATTCAAATAAACTAAATCCGATCAAGGTAATATCAATGCCAGAATTAGAAGGAACCCAGAGAGAATATCAATAACAACATTAAAACAGCAGGCTTCAACCGGAATCAATAGGCAGAATAAACAGAAAAAATTAAGTCACAAAGTGTTAGTAGATAAAAGCCTCTTGCTCATTAAAATTCTGTGTGTCTTTGTGTCTCTTCATCAACCCACCTATATATCTGTGCAAGTGTATCAAAGTTTGTAATGTAAAAGAATGATGAAATAATCTAATTAATTTCCGGTGTCATTCTACATATTTCTTTTAAGTTAAATCTGCAATATTAATAATGGTTTGCGGTTTAATAAAATATCTTTATGTCCTATTAACTCATATATCAGCTTGTAATAAAAGACATTTTCTATCAAATAGCTAAACTTCAAAAGGGTTTTGCTTTGATCAGGAGAAAAAAAAAATCAGGTCCATTTCATTTGTACCGAATAACCTCACTCCATTTTGCGGGAAGGCTGGTGTCTTTAGCTGCTGTTCTCATGAAAGGGATTCCAGTGGGTGAAAAGTAAAAGAGATAGAATATATTGAAGAAGTCACAGAGCAAGAGGTATGCTTCTTACTTCAGCAGGCAAGGGACCATGCTTAGAGGAGACAGCCAACTCTAGAGTCCCCAGTGCAAGTACTGGCTCCAGGAGCCTGGAACACACAGGTACCAGTAGCCCAGGACTGGAATTCCAGGAACACTACCGAAAGACTGAAATCCCAGCTACAGGACAAGAGTCCTTTTCAGCTCTCCTTTAAATTCCAAATCCTGCTCATTGACAAGTTTTGTTGGACTGACACAGAATTTTAAAATAAATTGTTCACCTGCCATTGTACCCAAATTCTCCTCTGAAGATCAAGACTTGCCACCCCAGAAACCTGCACAGGCCTTGGATCAGCCGACTCTTTTCCTGCCTTCTTCTCTGTCCCAGACCTGGGCCATGTGTGATCTTGAGATGTTTAACATATCCTAAAACAATATGGCTGCTAGCTTCAGAAAGGATTAGGGGCCCCCACCTCCACCCTACCCCTGGAGGCAGATTATAATATCTTAGATTATAATAAACAGCTTAGATTATAATAACTTAGAAATCAAAATTCAAGTTCAGTCTAACCAGCAACCTTGATGTAAGTAAGGTGTTTCTCAAAATCATTTCCCCAAAGAAACTCAGGAATATCTTCCTCTCTGAGAACATCTTTGGTCAGGGATACGTTCCAGAGCAGGAGGAATAAAGACTGGTCCAGGGATGTGGCAATATTTCTGTTTCATCCTCATCTGTTACTTAGGAGGCTATAAACAAGGGGAAGGAAACTTTCTCAGTATCAGAGAGGGGCCTAAACCATGTCACCAGAAGAGAAAACAGGGCAATGTCAGGTAACCTGAAGGCTCTAATCAGAGAACATGCTCCTAAAAGAGAATCCACCCAAGTCATATCCCCCATCTGGAAAACCTGTCTGTCATGAATGGTGCAGAACTAAGAGAGGGGAAGAGGCTCTACCACAAGAGGATGAGTCTACTGGAGTCTCTAGAGGAATGAGGGTTTTACCAGTGTGTAATATGCAATCCCTTTCATACCAGGCTTAACCTGAGTTCACCCAGACAGCAATTATAGGCCTTTCTTAGGGATTCTTCTGGGTATTCTGGAACCCAAGTTCTTGATGTCTTGGGCAAGTCTTTCTGCCCTAGTGAGGAGGCAGTCCACCCAGCAGTGGCTTAGCACCTCAGTGGGTAAAACACATCTCCAGCCATTTCCAAGACTCACAGCACCTGGGTCTCTGTAGGTACTAGAGCTTCCTGGTTCATACAGAGTCACCTCATGGGCACCTTCTGTCTCCATTGCTCTCCGTTGTATCACTGACAACTTGTCCAGAGAACTTCTGCCCAAGGTCACATTTCCTCTCTGCTGCTTTCATCTTCCTAGTTATATTCTAGAAATGTCTGACCCTTGTATGTGACCTTTGCAAACATCCTCACAGCAGAGGCTGTTAGCCAGTGAGCCAACTGAGGCTCAGTGAAGTGGTGTTGGGGCAGATGGGAGAACTTCCCTTGAGTTCTCGTGTATGTCCATAGTATTAGAATCACTTTCATATTTAAGGGGGATTCTTGTTCAGTATCTCTTTCTCTCAAGGCTATGAAATTGTAAAAGTGCTTTACAACAAGAGTTTCAGCCCAGGATGACAGGGTCCCAAGATAGTGTGTAAGTCAATTTGCCACCAAGTGTTTAGAACTCAGGGGTGCTGCAGGGAGTTCCTTGTGAGCAGGGCACACACACAGACACAAACATAGACACAGACACAGACACACACACACACACACACACACACACACAGACAAACAGACATACACAGACACACAGAACCCATATGATGGCTCACAACCATCTAGCTAGAGTGCCATGGAAACCAATGCCTGCTCTGATCTTTTTAAGTACCACGCATGCTTTTTCTACACATACACATGAAATAAAAAAATAGTAAATCTGAAGAAAAAGAATGTAAATGGATTTAAGAAAATATGTACTTATTGGAACTCACAGAGATTGTGGCAGTAAGCACTATGTCCTCACAATTTTTGGCTTTGTTGTTGTTGTCGCTGTTGTTTTCATTAATCATTTTATTCATTTACATTTCAAATGATATCCCCCTTCCTGGTTACCCCCCTCTATAACCTCCCTATGCCACTCCCTTTCTCCCCTCCCTGCCTCTATGAGGGTGCTCCTCCACTCACTCACCCACTCCTGCCTCACTGCTCTAGCATCTCCTTATGAGGAGGCATCAAACCTCCACAGCACCCAGGGCTTCCCCTCCATGTCCTCACAGTTTTAAGGCAGATGTGATTCTAGGGCTGAGAAGGAGGAGTAGACATGGGCTGTCATCCCTAACCAAGGAGATATTTGAAACTGGGACCAACTGGGAAAGGAAATATTAATTAGTTGTCTCCAGTGGATCTCACTGGTTACATTAACCACATTTCAGGAAAGGCCTTATTCCCAAGAGTAAGTTGGCCAACACACAATAAACTGAATAGTATTATAGAGTTGTTTTGTCTCATTTTGATTTGTTTGATTTTTGTTTTGTTTTGCTTATTGGTCTTTTGCTGGTCTACTCTGTTTTCTGTATTGTTTGTGGGGGTGGTGATTGGGGGGGCATTTCTTGGTTTGGGTTTTCTTTTTCTTTTTGTTTTTTTAAGGAAAGATAGAAAAATGACATAAAGTTCAGTGGGTAGGAAGATGGGGCTGATTGGGGAAGGGAACCATATAACATACAGTGAATATTATATACAAAAAAATGAAACAAACAAACAAACAAAAAGTCAATCAATCAATCAATCAATAACCCACTTGAAAAGTGAGCCTGTGACCTGATTAAAAAGTCCTCAAACAAAGCAGGGGTAGGGTTAAGAAACATCTCAAGGAAAGAAAGAAAGAAAGAAAGAGAGAGAGAAAGAAAGAAAGAAAGAAAGAGAGAAAGAGAGAAAGAAAGAGAAAGAAACAAAGAAATAAAGAAACAAAGAAAAGAAAAGAGAAAGAAACCAAAAAAGGTAAAGAAAAAGGAAAAGAAAAAGAAAGAGAAAAAGAAAAAGAAAAAGAAAAAATGTTCATCATTCCCAGTTGGGGAAGTGAAAATGAAATCTTTGAGCTTTAATCTCTCTAGAGTCAGGATGGCAAAGATCAATAAAACAAGTACAACAAATGCTGGAGGAATCAGGGGTAAGGAAACACCCTTCATTGTTGCTGGGTGATTGTAAGCTACTACAACCATTCTGCAGATCCTTATGGACAATTCTCAAAAACCTAAACAACGGTATCTATCACATGACACTGTTATTCATCTCCTTCCCATATATACACCAAACTGTGCATGCTGCTCCACAGATACGAGCTCAGGCATGTGCACTGCTACTCTATTCCCAATAGCTAAGAAATGAAAACAAGGCAATTGTCCTTCAATTGTCCTTCAGCCAATGAATAGATAATGAAAATGTGGTAGGTCTGGCCACTGTTCTACTGGCCTGATGAACAAGGAACATCCAGGCCTGCCTAACAAGAAACAACCAGGTTAGATCCCTTCCTTCCCTTTCCCCAGTCCATCTGCCAGGCATGCCCAACTGCCCTGAGAAAGCTGTTGTCCGTGGAGCTACACTATTTGGCCACTGCCTTGAATGTCTCCATAAAGGCCTAACAAACAAGAAATATCAAGACCCACCGAATAAGGAACATCAAAGCCTGTTACAGAATGAACATTCAGTCTAAGGCTGTCCATAAGAGGCCTACTGTACAGGAAATATCCAAATTAAGCCTGCCTTCCAGATACCTGCTACACCATGAACATCCTAGAACAAGCAAATGGCTAAAGCCAACACAAGAACACAAACAAGAGCCAGGGTAATGTGACAGCTTCAGTGCAAAGCTATCCCACTACATTGAGCCCTGGATATCCTAACATAACTGAAGCACAAGAAAATGACCTTAAAATCAACCTTTAAAAGATGATAGGTGCCTTTAAAGAGGAAATGAATAAATCCCTCAAAGAAATACAGGAAAATACAATCAAAGAGGTAGAGAGGTTTAAAGAGGACACTAGTAAGTCCCTTAATGAAATATAGAAAAATACATTTAAACAGATGGAAGAAATGGACAAACCATTCAGGAGCTGAGAATGGAAATAGAAGCAATAAAGAAAACAATCTGAGGGAATTCTGGAGCTAGAAAAACCTAGGAACAAGAACAAGAACAACAGATGCAAGTATCAACAACAAACCAAGAGATGGAAGAGAGAATCTCAATGAAAATGCTAAATCTTAAACAAAAAAATCCTGACACAAAGTATTCAGAAAATCTAGAATACTATGAAAAGACCTAACAAAAGAATGATAGGACTAAAATAAGGTGAAGGGTTCCAGCTGCAAGGGCCAGAAAAATACTTTCAACAAAATCATAGAAGAAAACTTCCCCAACCTAAAGAAAGATTCCTATAAAAATACAAGAAGTTTACAGAACATCAATTAAGTTGGACCAGAAAAAAATGTTCCCATCACATAATAATCAAAACACAAAATCTATAGAACGTGCACACTTGTGGACACACACACACACACATACACACACACGAGACTGGAAGCTGCTTGAAAAACAAATGTTTCTTAGGATAGGAAAGTCCCTAAGGCTAGACAAATGGTGTGTCCCATTCTCTCAGCTTTCCTTTAACATCCCCGAAAGTCTGCTTTAACTCATGCTGAAGATTTAACCACGCCCACCTCCACCACCACCACCACCACCACTACCTCCACCACCACCAACAACAACCAAGAAATACAAAAAAAAATATATGAGAGATATGTAGGCTGGCAGAGGTTCTGAAGATTCTACATGAGTGATAGGCTACTCAGGGGATGAAGGTGGTTTCCAGTTGCTTATATGAAAACATTAACTTTAGACTGTATTACATGTTATTTAGTGCTACACCATTAACAAGTGAGAGGTTGTCCCACCCATCCGTCACCCTTTTCTCTCGGCATGTTGCCAGGACAGATTTCCATCTGGAAGATCATTCTACCAGGCTGCACCCTTTTCTCAGGCACTGGTTCTTGCTCTGAATGCCCCTGTGCTATTGGTGCCATGGAGCTTGGAATGTGACTTGCTGAATAGTGGCTGCTCACCATTTGTGCAGGTCTGCCAATGGATCCTTTAGAAGAAGCCTCTGTTGCTTAGCCAGGATAAGCTAAGTGAGAGCCCAACAGGCAGAGTCACAGTCCAGTCCTCTAGACCACCCATGACCCAAAAATCAGATCAACTCCACAGACATGTCTTCAGAGAGAGACCCAGTCCACCTTGACTGGGGCTATATACTAGTCAAGGCCAAGACAAAAGTAGGTGTTCATTGGGCTGAGTGTTCTGTGTATAAAGATGGCAATGAGTTGGTTAGCTGCCCCAGAGCTGCTTGGACCTTAAGGAACCCTGAATTTCTCCTGCTCTGGTTCTTTAGCAGCACTGAACCATAGCTGTTTGTGAAGACGAAGAAGAAGAGGAAGAAGAAGAAGAAGAAGAAGAAGAAGAAGAAGAAGAAGAGGAAGAGGAAGAGGAAGAGGAAGAGGAAGAGGAAGAGGAAGAAGAAGAAGAAGAAGAAGAAGAAGAAGAAGAGGGAGGAGGAGGAGGAGGAAGAGGAGGAGGAGGAGGAGGAGGAGGAGGAGGAGGAGGAGGGAGGCTGCTGCCCACAGGAAGCCAACTTCAACCCTGGAGTCTGTATACACAAAAGTCCAACCTGGCAGACATGGGTGGGTTTCCCCAGGACAAAGGTGTCCCCAGAACTACTGGGAACCAGCACATCTCTGGTGATTCACCAACTCAGAGCAAGGACATAGTGGAGACATATATGCTCGAGAGGACAGATCAGACATGCCCCTAATTTACCAATCCTAACTCACATTCCTCACCATCTACTGCTTGAGCCAAGCAGGAGGTGCCTGGAAGCTGCATACATCTCTGCTCTGCACCCTAGGGCCCTTCTCAGTGCCTGGAATATTGCAAATGTTCAGTAAGTGTTCATTACTACAAACAGAGTATGGTGGAGGCTGAGAGTGAAAGTGGTGAGCCCTTGTCTACATACAAACACCAATAAATATGCAAATTGGTGGTCTAATCAGCTCTTCTTCCTTTCCAATTCAATCCTAGCAACCCAGGAGGTAAATCTCTATAAATTGTGGCAGAATATGACTTGTAAATAGCATTTTTTTTAAATCCTCAAAGCATAGCCATACGTTTAGGATGAATAAATTGTTGATGTAAATGAGTTTATGTAACTGCTTCATAGTTCAAAAAATAACACTCAGAGAAATAATGGAAAGCAAGTATAATTCCAAAAGGATGAGGAGATTTGGTAAGGAAGGGCTAGGCTATCAGCTAGCTGAGCTTTTGCCACTGGGAGCTGAATGAGTCAGGTCTGAGAGTTAGATGCGGTTTGGTCTGGTTTAGTCTCCAGCTAGCTAGCCAAGGCATCTCTTCTACTCAAGATCAGAGTCTGCATCAGGCAAAGCTGTGGATCTTGCTTAGTTGGTTCGCTGAATGGATCTCCATTTCTATTCTGCAAGTGCTGAGCACTGTCTCGGGGCTAAGGTCAAGAAGATATTCCAGGCCTAAGCATTCCTGAGTCGGACCATGTCTCCTGGATGAGAGTAGCTTAAATACAGATGTTGAAGGAACAAACTGACTTCCCAGAGCAGCATGTCACTGACAGGACCTGAGCCTTTAGGTGGCAAAAGGTAAGACACATGCAGTCACTAGAAGCGTAGCAGAGACATGCGCTACACTTCAGACAGATAATATTTGTGGAGTCCTGTGAACAAGCTATACTTGGGTGATTGCCCAACACTTAGCATGGTTAGGGTGCCTTGAGGCAGTGGCCACAGGGCAGGGAAGGCAGGGATCATGCTCATGCCTTCTACCCAGGGAAGCTTAATACAAAGATGTAAAACAAAATACTGTATGCTAAGAAAATTCTTAATAAAAGCCTTTAACTCACTAGATTGGAAGGTAAACGCTGTAGGAAACGCTGATGAAGTTCTACATAGATTCTGGCATTTTTATTTTTACGAGTTATCATTATCTCCCTGGGTGGAATTATAGGGCAAGGCATGGGCCCTTCCTATACTTTGACTAAAGATCAAATTAGGTGAGTCAACAGTTCCCTCTCCTTACACTCTAAACTTTTAAATTTACACATAGCAATTGTACGTATTTATGAAGCACACAAAGCAATTGTACATACTTAGCAATTACACATAGTAATTGTACATACTTATGAATTACACATAGTAATTGTACATACTTATGAATTACACATAGCAATTGTACATACTTATGAAGTACCCATAGAGATTCAACCATCACGCTTCACACATTTATAGGATCAAGGCGACTTTTATCTGTGTCTCAGTGTGTCATGTGTGGTCTTCACCCTGTCTCTTTGAGCTGTTCCTAAGAGTGTTACAGGTGTCTGTGTGCTGTCATAACCCCTTCCATTGTGGGCTTCTAGAACCCACTCCTCTTACCTAACTATATTGCTGCCTTATATTCAAGCTTCTTCTGCCCCTTTTCTCATATGGCCTCTGGTAACCCAGAGTCTACACACAAATGAACAATTTCCTTGTGGAAACCACATTGACGATTCGCACACCTTCTTTGTGGAAAGTCCTTAACCATCATTTGATCTTTTATGAGTGGACCATCACCCTCATTTTCAGAAGAAAATAAGTAAGTAAACTTGAATATGTATAAAATGGATCAAAGAAATTAGCCTCTGCTCTCAAGTTCTATAGAGGACTCATATGTTCTTTTGTCTCCCTGAATCAGGGACTTGTTAAGGTGTCCCTAACAAGAAATGCCTCTACTCTTGCCTGGAGGATGACTGTATAGCTTTCAGCCTCTTCAGCTCTGAACTTCTTGGTTAGTGGGCTACCCTGCTCCTTGCTATGGTGATGGGGGGTTAAAAAGCTCCAACCCAGGTTGAACCAAAGTCCTGATGAACTGGGCACTTTTTAGGAACTGGGGCTACATATGGATAAAGAATTTGAGCCATAGGAACTTGAAAGGAGGATGATTTGCCTGCATGGGAGCATGGCCCCTTCTGAGCTGTGGAACACTTGCCCTCTGTGTAGACTGCCTGGAGGTATAGCTGGGCTAACCCCAGGCCACACTGAGGCTTGTGTTCTCCTGTCATCTTATAGGACTCGCCTTTGGTTTGTGAACTACACTGTGAAAATTGGCCCAGGCTTCCCTGGGTGCAGAGTAACCTCCAATCATCTTAATTAAAGTGAGACTAGTCATATTTACCTAGCGTTTTCTCCCAGGCACTGTTTTTCTTCTAATTGGTACTTGAGGGCATTCCCTAGTCAGGGTGCCTTGGGCTACAGAGCAGTGGCCGCTGCTGGCAACCTGACAGGCAGCTGCGCTCCCTCGGGAGATGTTGGCCCTAGATTCAACTAGAGGGCTCTGCTACTCACTTCCACCCCAGCCACATTGGCAGTGTTCAGCATGAGGCTGCTACATCAGTCCTGAACAATAACTGTTCATTCTTTCATTACAGCTATAGATAGATGTACACATGCACACATCTGCAGGACCAGCACCTCACTGAAGACCACCTCACTTCAGTATGGGAAGTTCTTCCTACTTGACAATGGTCCCTAGACAGAAAAGAAAGGATGGAAGGGTGTGTTGTGCAAATGAGGAGCCTTTACATCCTGGGTGAATTCTCTCTGATCACAGTGACTGTTTAGGGATTACAAACTCAAATAAATAAAACTCACCCTGGGCCTAGTGGCAGCAGCCTCTAATACTTGAGAGGCTGAGGCCAGAAGATTGTTGGGTTCTATGCTAGCCTGGACAGTTTAGTGAGACCTTGTCTCAAAGCAGCAGCAGCAACAACAACCATAATAAATCAAGTACCTGGGGATATAGCTAAGTGATAGAGCCCTTGTCTAGTATGTGCAAGATCATAGCTTCAAGATCTTACAGCAAAATCAATCAATCAATCAATCAATCAATCAATAGAAAAGAAAACCTTGACATAATACATGGATTGTCACAGAGAGCCTGTCCAGAGGCTGAGTTTCCCGAGCCATGAGGTCTCCCAGGTGTGTCTTCCTGGTGTCACAATCAGCCATCCACAGGAAGGCTGAGCTACCAGAATGAAGTGTCTGCAGTGTTTCCTGATGTTCCTGGCTGCTTTCACTAGAACAGCACCACATACTTCAGTGAACCACAGAATCTGAGTGACTGGAAGCCTTCACCAACGGTTTTATGTGCTTGAACCTTCCCAAAATGTGTGCCAGGTCAACATGCCCAGTATTCTATCTTTTACTTTCAAGGTGAATGGACTCCCGTTATGCACAGAGGCATTGACATCTACCTCTGCTTCCCTTTACTTTGTTTGCTGTTGCAGTGATCTGGTTTCCCTCAACTGTGCCGTGTGCTTTCTACTGCTCTATTCTGACAGCAGGGCTGCCCTATGGGCTCGAGAGAAGCAACGCTCAAACCAGGAAAGACAGATTTACTAGGAGTTTCCCATGACTTTTCACGTTCTGAAGCTTTTAGAGATTCAGGTGTCCACTGCCCTGCACCCGCCCCTCATTTGCACAAAGTGTTTTCCATATGATGAGGACGAATGGACTTAATAAATCCTGTTACTCTAAAGAACAATAAAGTAACAGAATGGTGACACCCGGTCAGCAATGAATAAGTGATAAGTAACATTTTTTATTTCTCCATGTCATTATCTCTCCAGCCTGCCTGCCAATAGCCTGTCTCAGTGAAATGAAGCCTGGATCCCTGCGTACACTGGGAAGGAGTAAACCCCGAGGAGCCGTAAGAAATGGAGCAGTGCTGGCCCAGACTGTTACAGGGGACTACCCTCGAGAGGATGCTCCAGGGCCAGGACCCAAAGCCTCCAACTCACTCAAGCACCTGTGGTCTCTCCTTCCTCCTTCCTGTCTCTGCCTTGAGTCAAACTTCCCAGCAGAGAGCTGATAGAATGTGACTAAACGGAGATAAGGATGCAGAAGGAAGAACTTTGTGGATCTAAAATAAAGCTCTGGGAAACTTGTCAGTAAAGAAGGCAGAGAGAGGGGAAGAAAGAGGAAGAGGAGATGGACAGGAAGAGCGGGGGAGGGAAGGAAGGGAATATTTGAAGCTATGACTAAGAAGCGTATCCAAATTCATACAAGATGGAAAACCAACTATCTAGGAGGTCCTGAGAACAGCAAACAGGATTAATTAATACGGGAGTGAGGGAGGAAGGAGAGAGAAGGAAAAATATAGAAGAGACTAAAAGACAAACACAATGCCCGGTCATGTTACATCGACACTACAAAAAGCTAAACATGAACATCCTTCAAGAAGCCAGGGAATAGAGAAATTCCATGTACAGAAAACCAGAAATCACACTTCTTTGGAAATCACTGAGGCAAACAGGGAATGGTGTACACAGAACAGTGGTATCACAAGGCCAGGGCCATAAAGTGAAGTGCACACTTTAGATTAGCACTGAAGGATTCAAGAGGTAAAAGCAGTGTGCTGAAGAGAGAGGTGGAGGGAGAGAGAGGGGAGGGGAAAAGGGGAGAAAGGGTGGAGAGAGAGGGTGAGGGGAGAGAGGGGGGAGAGAGGAAAAGGGGAGAGAGGGAAAGAGGGAGGGGGAGAGAGAGAGAGAGAGAAGGGGAGGGGAGAGAAGGGGAGAGAGAGGAAGAGAGGAGGGAAAGAGAGGAAAGAGAAAAGGAAAAAGAAGGTAGGAGAGAGAGTGAGAGAGAGTAAGAGAGAGAAAGGAGAAAGAGGGAGAGAAAGGGGAGGGGAGAAAGAGAAGAAGACAGGGGAGATAAAGAATATAGTCACAATTGATCAACTGAAACCACAAAATACAGAAGAGGTAGAGGAAACAGCAAGGGGGAGGGGATAGTAATAAACTGAAAAGTACAAAGAGTAAAGTCATGTTAACCTATTTCTCTGTCAATGCTCACTTTAAGAGCCAAGCAGTCAGTCCAGCACATATGCTTGTGTGAGCAACATTAAACACACTCAGAGGGTTGTATGTGTATATATGTGCATATGGGTATGTATGTATGCAAGTGTGCACAAGCATGTATGTGTGTATCAATAATCAAAGGAGACCTCACACATTACAAAGGGAACAGACGGGACATGGGCAGAACTGTGGGGAGTGTAGAGAACTGGTAGTATTGTGGATATAATGTCCATTTGTGAAGCTCTCAAAAGAATTAATATTTTTAAAGTTGACGGTCAAAAGCTCACTGAAGCATGGAGAGGGCAGGCAGGCACACAATGCTGGAGCAGGTCTTAGGAAGTGTGTGTACTTGTGACAGCCTTAATTCAGGGTGGCTATACTCTGCAATACTATTTCTATTACTTTTTAATGGAGAATTTGGGGCTGAAAAGATGGATAAGCAATTATGAGCACCTGTTGTTTCTACAGAGGACCTGGGTTCGATACCCTGTTCCCATGAGATGGCTCACAGCCGTCTATAAATTCAGTTCCAGAGGCTCTGATACTACCTTGTGGCCTTTGTGGGCTCCAGGATCATATGTGGTACCCAGACATATATGTAGACAAGAACACCCATTCACATAAAATAAAACTCATAAATTTAAAATAAAATGAAATGACAAACACATAGGGCTTTTGCTATATTGGGTTTGAGTTGCAGAGTCAGCACACAGAAACTTCAATGGGCTGTGAAAAGGAGAAAGTGTCTAACATCCCCCAAGAGTAATTACTGTTGGACAAGTACCTTTGGCTGCAGAGTTGACACTTGCTGTTGGCTTACGGATTCCCTTATGTTGACGCATGTGATCATCTTGATGTAAATACGATGTCAGGAGGACACTGGGGTCCTTTTTCATGTTCTCTTCCCTCTCCACCGTCAGCAAAGGCGACTAAAGTTTAAAAAAAAAAAAAGCTTGTGGACCCTAACCCACTAAATCTAATTTGGGAAGTCTGTCAAAATGGAGTTTGCAGTGATTTTATTGTGGTGGGGATCCTCAAAGATGCCATGATACTTCTTATGGACTACAGATCCAGAGGCTGATAACTGACATTTTAATGTCAGGGTCTAATCTAAAAATGTGTTAGACAACTGGAAATGTCTCTCTGAACTTCCTTTTCGGGAAGATCAGACCTCATTGGCTTCCTGATTTTGGTAACACATACACAATTTGCGTGCTATTGGATATCGTCAATGATTTTAGGCCCACGCACTGCCAAGACATCACGACTGTTTTTCAAATGTATTTCTCATGAAGGTGGGGGCAGTTTTAAAAACACAAGGGCAGGGATTGCCGGAATTGGACCAACAAAATGAGAGCAAGCTAACATGTTGTCTGGCCCACATGCACATCAATATTTTACAAATAAACAGATGATGGAACATAGGAGGAGGTATTTTAATTCAGACAGAGCAAACTTCAGAGCAAGGAACAGAGGGGCATGGAGACAGACATTCTAGAGGTCAGCATACCAGAAGGTCATTAGCAATACTCAACACATTTGTGCCTAATAAAACAACAACAAACACGTGAGCTGAATGCTCATAGGGATGCAAGGACAAACTGGTAAGCGCACTGACATAGATGTGGGTTTCAGCACACTTCTATCAAAAAAAAATAGCATATGTGGCAGGCAGAGAAATCGATAAGGTCATAGCTGAATTAAACAAACACCAATAATCAGACCCATTGACCTCTCAGACTACGGCCCCAAACGACAGCACAGTATACATTCTTCTTGACCTACTATGGAACACTCATCAAAATAAACTGTATTCTGGGTCAAACAGACGTCTTAGTGGATTTAAAAGAATAAGTATCTGATATTATCAGCATCTTGGTGATGATTAAATTAAATACTCATGAATACACAGCCATAAAATTAATAAACACTTAGGTATTAGACAACATAGTTCTGAATGAAGCAGGAGTCAAAGAAGAAATCTCAAATAAAAATTTTAAAATGTTTTGAGATAACAGGATGTGAAGATTTGAATGAACAAAACCTGCTGGATATTCCAGAAACAGTGGCAAGGGGGACACATGTCACATATATCCTTCTGAAAGAAAAGAAGGTCTGAAGCCAATCTCCTAATTCTTCTAACTAGCATCTTGAGAAACTCTAACAGCAGAGGTAAACTTTGTCAAAAGTAAGCACAATGAAAACATAATAAAAATTAGAAGAGCTATCAAGGGAATGAAAAGCAAACAAAAAACAAGCAAACAAACAAATAAAGCCAAATGCAGATTGTTTTAAAAGCTCTGTAAATCAACAACATTGCTTCTTTCCAAAGCAATAAAGCAAAAGAAAGGATATGAATGCTTTGTCTCAGAAACAAAGTAAACAATCAGTTTGGGTCCTGTATACATTAAGAGGAGAAAAAACAAAACAAACAAAACAACTATAACAAGAACAACAAAAAACAACAACAACAAAACCATCATGAACAAGTCCTGCTTGCCAGTTTGGTCACACAGATAAACTGAAACTATTCTTTATAGGACACAAACTGCTAAGACTCTACACAAGAAAATGAAGGCAATTTGTGTTTTTCTGGGTGTATGTATGCATGTCTGTGAAATTTAACCAACATTTTAAATTATTTCTAAACAATTACAGGATTAGATGAATTTATTAAAGAATTCCATCAATGAAGACATCATACCACTTGTGGTGATTCAAATATGCTTGACCCAAGGGGTAGCACTGTTCAGAAGTAAAACCTCGTTGGAAGAAGTGTATCATTGTGGGGATAAGCTCTCCTCCTAACCACTTGGAAGCCAGTCTTCTCTTAGTGGCCTTCAGATCAAGGTGTAGAACTCTCAGCTCCTCCTGCACAATGCCTAACTGGATTCTGCCATGCTTCTACCCTGGTAATAATGGACTGGATCTCTGAACCTGTAAACCAGCCGAAATTAAATATTGTCCTTATAAGAGTTGCCTTGATCATGGTGTCGCTTCACAACAGTGGAAACCATAAGACACCACTTGTCCTTGAAAGTTTGGCAAAGATGTTTACCCACTCATCTTACAAGCCAGGCATTACCACAGTGTCAAATTTAGACTGATCAGTACCCAACCAAAAATTACTCTGAGCATCTCTTAAAAATGGATTTAAAAATAGGCAAACACTAAAGAAATTAGCAAGTAAGTCCAACGATTTCTAAAGGAGAGATTTACACCAAGAACAAGTAGATAATGCTTGTTTCAGGTTTATTAAACAGAAAAAAATAAAGTAATATGATTATCACATCATTAGACTAATACAGAAAATAAATCAATGATTAAAATCAATAAAGGCATAAAAGCATCTGGCAAAGTCTAACACCTATTTGTGATTTAAAAAACAAAGGCTCAATAAACTAATGCACTGCTGGATGATGTCAAAAGTCCTGGATAAGGTAAAAAGACAAAGAAATTGATAAATAGTACACAAGCCAGAAAAGTTAATTAAATAAATAGTACACAATTGTCTGCTGGGAACATGTTTGTCTACACAGATGCTCCAAAACTTATGTAAACATCCTTGAAACAAGAAGAAACTATTCTAAGGTATCAGGACGGGAGCTAGCACTTGAAAGACAACTGCTTTCTGTATAACTACAATGGAGAATAAAAGTTTGAACATGATACAAAATAACATTTACACTCTCATGTAAACGGTTAATTTCTCAGGTATGTACCTTTCAAAACATAATCCACAGAAGGAAAACTGTGCTGAACGGGATCTAAAACTTACAGGGACTTACAGCCCATGTGCAGAGATCCGGATAGTGGACCCTGCCTACATGCCAGCCCTTCTCATATCTGTCAACACATCTGACATGAAGTTGTCTCACCTCCTGTGCTATTAGGGAGATGAGAATTCAATGTGTCATCATTATCCCACCTGAAACAGAGGATATCAAACGCTTGGCAGATATAAGGAACAGGAACTCACTCATTGCCAGCGCCTGTGTCTCGCAGTATCTGTCTAGTCACTTCAGGAGATCACTCACCGAATACCCCTCCAAATTTATCCAAAGGATTTGAAAACATTGTCTTCCCATAAATTTGCACATGGCTCTTGGGGAGGACCGGAGTTTGATTCCCCAAACCAAATCAAGCAGCTCACAACCACCTCTATGTTGTAGTAAGTATTTAAACTCGGCCTCCGGCTCAGGCTGACTATCTAAGCTGCAGCGGCTCTGCCTAGCCTAGCCACCATGTTTCTCGGCCGGACGCTACGTGCTCGCAGCAGCTAGAACTGGCCCGCCAGAAACACTAGCCCTGCCACCCACTAGATGCCAGCGTGAGAGATGTCTCTGCCAATCTTCCATGCTGTCTCCACAAGGCTGGGTATTGCCCAGATCATTCTGCCATCCATGCGGGCCCAGTACGAGAATGAGACTCTAATTCTTATAGATTAATCAAAGGCTTTATATGTTTGATAATGATTAATAACAAGATGCCCATACAAAGAGAGTTGTATCCCAATTAGCTAACCTAATTATAAGTTGTTCCCCACAAGTGCTCTCCTTACCTGTGTGGTTCTCCATCCTCCTACATCTCTGCTCTGTCTCTCCGTCTCCTAGCTCCTCCTCTTCCTCTGCTAACTCCTCCTACCTTAGCTCCTACACCTCTAGACCTCCAGTTCCACAGTATTTAACACCTTCTCCTGATTTTTGTAGATACCTGCTGTTCATGCCCTAGACTACTTGATGCCTGACCTTACCTGCCCTTGGGGGTTGGAGGTGAGGTGGCATGGAGTCAATGACTAAATGGGAACATGTGAGAAAGGCCACCGGAGCAAGTTCATCTGAACACTGCTGCAAGCTCCTTTAATACCCTCCACCTGTGCCCCATTGGTCCCAAGAAAGCATCTCTTCTAAACAGCAGTTCCCTGATTGGCTGGCATTGTCTGCAGCAGCAATCCTTGGTCTCTCAAGCAGTCTTCAATTAGGTCCTCCAGCAGGGAATGTCTTTGTAGCTGAGTAGCCTCTGGCATTTTATGTAGAAAGGTGGCCATCCCAGTTCCTCCTACAGAAGGCAATATTCACAGAACACACATGCACTATATATAATATATATATAATCCAGGATATCCTCCTGTCAGTAATTGATAGACCAATCATGTCATATCAAGACAAGAAATAATATTCACCCTCTCTAAAAAGAATGAGCCTTGAAAAGTCACAGAGTGGTGGGAAGACCTTAAATGCACATTCCCCATGAAAGGAGCCAGGTGAAAAGCTGGAAGTTCATGAATCCGTTGGCTCATGGTTTTTAACATCATGATTTTCTACAAGAAGGGAAGGCATGGACATGGACAATTTCTCCCATTGGCAGTTGGCAGGAAGAGAGACCAGAAAGGAAACACTGATCATTTTGAGGACTTAATTGACAGAGGTTAAAATTTAACTTTAACCAGTTATAAGTACAAACAGCTTTATGAATACACCCTACTCCTCCAAAGGAAGTTTGGAGAAGCAGCATGTGGGGTGTGTGTGTGTGTGTTCCTTGAACTTGGGGTTCATGGTGAGGTGACTTACATAGGAATCACTAGTATATCACTCGGCCTACATGCTCAGCAAAGGCCATCTGTCTTCAACTGTCCTGCATTCCCCCAGAACTAAAGTACCTCAAGGACACCCGTCACTCATCAGAGGCTTCAAAGACAAACACTGGAAGGAAAAATAGGTTTCCTTCTTGTGATCAGAGAGCCAGTTGGGTGTGAGGACAAAGCTGTACTGAACGGATCTACACAGTAAGGAATCCTGCTAGCACACCCCCATCAGAAATAAGACACAGTAAGTCATGACTTTTTTAAAAAGAGACAACATGTTGGCCCATGTCCAGTCAATATTTTAAAGAATTTATGGCCCTTAACCATGATCTGACCCCAGGCACATAACTAAGGAGACCAAGTTGAGTTCAAAGCCTCTGACTCGTCTGACATGGATGCACTATCGGATAATGCTGCCAAGATGAGCCTCCCACAATGCCCTTCTCCTCAGGCTCAGGGGGCGCTGGGACACCTGCACCTGTCTTGCATGGTAACAGTGCTAGCCTGCCTTTCACACTGCTGAATAAAGTAAGGGAGCAATGAGTGCCCCTTGGGACTATATGGAGACTTTGGGTTGCAGGAGTCCTGCTGAGTTTTTAATTTAATTTGTGTCAGTTTTGTGTGGGGCTCAGATTTTACCTACAGTGGTTAAATTTTGTTTAAAGCTTAAAAGTCTGCAAATTCTACTGGGAACAAAGTTAGGAACATGTCCACTAAAAGCCAAGATTCAGAAATTAGGCTTGGTCAACCTGAAGTGACAATCGGAAGGTCCCTGTGTAGCCATGATCTTCCTTGACGCCTGGAGAATTTGGTTATGTAGATAGATGTGAAGCTGTTGGATAGCAGGGACGCCCTGGTGAGGATGCTGGCTGACTTCTTCACATGTGTGTGCTCAGAGAATGGCTGGTGCCACCTGGGACTCCATGAAGCCTAGTCCTGCATGAGTTCTACAGCACATGCAGCTGACATTTGTGCCCTTTGTAGAGAGAGGAATCAAGTCCTCAACTTAAATTCCTGTATCCTCCTGATTCATCATCAGACAGTGAGGGGGAAAGCCCATAACTGCTCCCAGAGCTATATGAGGAAAATTGAATGTATAACTTAGAATTTGGGTGGTACATAATCATTCTTTAGTCCATGAAATGACTAGAGGAGACACAAGCATTTCACAGGATCAGTGGTCATCGATCACTGGGCACCTTCAGTGGTCATTGAATGATCATATACTGGCGACCTCACAGAGCTGTGCAGAGACAAAGAATTTCAAATGGATAGACTTGAAACTATAAAGAAAGTGTTTAACTAGGAGAAAAACTTTTTAAAATAGCTTGCAGGAATCATCAAAAATCTGGGAGAGCCTCACCTGAGACACCGTCAGGTTGATATACAAAACCCAAAGAACAAGAAAAAGCCATCCACCTACAGGAGAATGAATGGAGCAGGGAATGCCTGGACAAGAAAGCAACTCCTGTCGAAGATCACAGCCAGACAATGTCTCCTCACCTTCAAATGAGACTGCACATTAAAGGGATGAAAGGAAAGAGGAGGAGAGGCAGTTTAATAGAAGATGCAATACCTACATGTGAAACAACACACTAGACTGTGACTTCAAGCTCCTTCAAACCGATGAGGTAATTCCACCAAAGACAATCCAGAAAAGCACAAACATTTCTTCCAGATGAGCATGGCCACCTCTGGGTAAGGGTGATGACATCTCATTGCAGAGTCTCTGAGAAAAAGCATGCTAGGACAGCAGAAAGGACAGAAGTCTCACTGTGGAGATAACTCAGTCATTCTGCACACTGAATGCTGTCCTGGTGAGCTGAAGCAGATGGAGACTTTGGAGGTAGTATGACAGAGGAGAAAGCCAAGTCTTGGGTCTGTAGACAGTTGGTGCAGAAACCCGAAGGTGCAGCTGAAATAGAAATGCTGGGACACCTTATGTCTGTCTCAGTGGAATTCATAATATCCATCAAGTCATATATGCATATATGTAAGATGATATGCATCAGTACAACACTGGGAGTATCCTCAGAGGTACTTCAGCTGCTGCTGCTCGATGGCTAAGGTTAAAATGCACATATCCTGGCTGGAGGGATAGCTCGGTAGTCTGAAACACATGTTACTACAGTTTGATTCCCAGAACCCTTATCGGGCATCTCACAGACACCTATAAAACTTCAGCTTCAAGGATGTGAAACCATTTTTCTGGCCTCAGTGGAGGCTCCATACATCTGCACTTATGTGCAGGCAGACACACATACACATACACATACACATACACATACACATACACATACACATACACACACATACACATACACACACATACACATACACATAAAAATAAACTCTTGAACATTTCCATGCAAACTGAAGGTGAGTAGGATCACAGGGGTCATCTGCTTAGTGGGTAGCACACATCCTCCCATAAGTGTTTGGCTACTGTTCCTAGAGGACAGAAATCTCCAGAAGAACATGGACTGAGTGTTCAGAAACTAGATGCAGTCAGCACTCTACACCTGCAACCCCAACACCATTCTTAGCAACCCACATAATATCCTATCTTAAAACATTGAAAACTCAAAATAAAAAAGCATTCAGAGTGTTATGTCATCTTAGCCACCCTTTCTGATTATGCTCCTATAGTGACCAAGTCTGGGAAAACCATACCCATAAAGCAAGCCCTTTGAAGGTTGTAAGAAAGCTGCAGCACCTCAGTATTGTAATACAGTTGTGTCCGTTAAAACCTGTGTGAGAGCATCGGCATGCCTAAACTCTGGGAACAGTTGTCATTTTCAGACAGCACCCCTAAACAACTCCACCCAATGATCTTCATCCTTTCTTGTGTGTTTCCTCTATTGGTATCCTGTTTAAAGCTCTCTGTAGTAAAACGCCCCCTCTTGAGACTCTGATGTCTGCACAGGCTGCAAGGAATGGAAATGAACACCCACAGGAGGTAGGCCCGTGTTGGGATTTTCAGTAGGGAGACAGTGGATCCAGCAGTAAAGCCACAAGGTGATTGTGCCTAAAGTGGTGTGGAGCACAGCACTCTCCCAAGTTCTCTGCAGGTGGCAGCCTAATGTGCAGCCTCGAAGGAAGAAAGCCCTTTGTGCCAAGAAAAGGTAAGAGAACCACAGTTGTTCATCACTGCTGTTTACTTACCTTCAATCCTAGGTTCCTGTCCCCCCCCCCCAACTCCCCAGGTCTGGTTTTGCAACTACTAGACCAAGCCACAGGATGCAAAAATGTTAATTGCTAAATCAATATCCTGCCACATCTGGAACCTAGTCCTACACAGACCCTCTCACGACTAAGAACAGAAGGATGATGAAACTTGTGCTATCAGAGAAGAGCCCAGTCTCTCCAAAGCAGTTCCTATACAGAGTGCTTTGTTAGAAAGTTGTCTCTTCCCTTCTGTGCTGAGAAAGCTACTAGAAGCTTCTCCTTTGAGTATGAGCAGAGTCCTCGGTGTGAAGATCACACTTTTATAGCCTGGCACTTGCCTTCCAACAGAACTATGACCTAAACCTCAAAGAACTGAATTTATCCCTCCCAATTTGTAATCCACCGGCTAGACACATCCTTCCATTTCTGAAGTTCTTGGCTTATTGCCAACAGGTTTAAGTAACACAATCCACACACCTCCAAACCAATTTGTCACTCTCCTTTGCAGAGCGATGTTCCATGAAGGCAAGTTAGCTGAACCTTGAGACCCAGTAGGCATCTTGCTTCTCTTTATCTTAAGTTCCTAGGAGTAAAATATTGGCTGCTTCTCAATCTGATGAACCTAATATAGTGTCTGACATGTGCCAGGCATCAGAGAATAATGCCTGTGAACAGAAGGTGATAGATTGGTAAATAATTTTGAAGGAGAAGACATTTTCAGAGGTGTACAGCCTGGCTGTCTCAGCTTCTGCTCAGACTGTTTCTGTAGGTGGCATAAGGTATACCTGTGACCTCCCACTCCGTGAACATCCCTTAGTCAACAGAACATGGCTACAGAGATATTCTAATCTCCCTATTTCTGTAAGTAATGATATAGGGTTTCATCCTTAATTGTTCTCTGTCACTCCTGGGAACCAGGATGAGGAGCTAAGCTGTGGGGAAATATGAATAAGAAATTTTTACATGTGTCTGGATAGAACAGGTGAGGCATTACAGGATATCTGGCTGCTCCCTGAGTTGGACTACAGGCACCATGACTATTCCAAGACCCACATGCTCCCAAATACCTAGAACACAGGAGCCTCATTTAAGGTGCTTGCCTGGCTCTCCTGAACCTTGTGTGGTAAGACAAAAACAAAACAAAAAACACACAAACAAAAAACCCAGAACCCTCAGACACAGACTATTATGGAGAGTTCCTGAGGTAGCTGCCTTTAAACAGCCCACTATGGGGCCAACACACAGCAGCAGACAGGCCTGCCTTTCCTCTCCTGGGGTGTGAGAAATGTAGAACGCACTGCCTGTTTCCAGGGAAGAATAGCTGGTGAGGCCAGGCCCAACAAGAGGGAAGGGTCCCCAGTACAGTACTGGGAGCTGAGGGTGTTCTGCCTTCCAAAAGCATTCCTACCAGAGCTGTTCCTAGATTGATGCTGTCTGGATTCCTTTAAGGTCAGGTTAAAATGTTGCCAGTGAATTTTTTTGTCTTACAGTTTTGAAGTGAGCCTGCCTTTGCTTGTTCCATGTCCCTGTAGTTGGATACAAAGTCTCAGGTAAGAGGAGTAGTCCCTGGGGATAAAATAATAGCAAAACCACCATTATCAAACAGTAACGCTGGATTAAGAGTGACTCTCACTTACCCGTGGCAGCGACGGCATCATCACAGGCGTTTTCCTGCACTGAGGCACCTGCTCCAGCATCCAAGTGAAAACCTGAAACCGGCAAATCCCACTCACAATACCGTTCAGGCTGAAGCCTGAGAATTAAAGGCCTCCATTGTTTGGAAGGATTATTTATTTGCCTTTACCAGCTTCAAAGAAATGTGAATCTTCACTCCTCTATTGATCCTGGTTGATCAGATTAACTTTGTTTTGGATCCCTATTGAAACAAAGACAAACAGATACATTTTAGGCACTTTCATGTATAGCTTTGTTTCAATTCCGAATTCTTACTGTGGTCCTACTTCCTTGTTTTAAAGATTACTAGGCAGTTGGGAGAAAATAAGGGAATTACCATAAACTCTGTTTGCTAAATACCAACACTTTCAGGCAAATTATCTCAATTGTAAAATACTTCTGCATACCAAGTAATTATATACGATTAAAACCCCACTGTCAGCTTACTTTCCCTTGTTAATTTGTAATAGAATTACCTGTACTCAGGAAAACGCAAAGATTAGCAAGCCCTGAAAATCAAAGGCATCTCTCAACACTAAAAAAATGAAGCCAAACATTTATCCTGCTCTTTGGGTACTTCAGATTTCAGATAAAATTATTTAATACTTTCCTACCCTTTAATGAGCCATCAAGAGTCTGAAGGATATTTCCTTGGAGACAGAATGTTCTCAGGACTTCTATAAACACTCTGAGGAGGTTTACTGGGACATGACTCAGATACTCGGGCTGGGATTAGCATTTGTCTGGAGGTCTACGCTGAAGTCTTCTTGCCTAGCTCCCTTCTTCTATGAGGGGCTGCTGACCCTGCATTTAACCCCCAGATCACAGGTCACTTGATGCTTCCCTGAGACAAGCAGAGTTCAGAAACATAAACCTTAGGAGATCACCCAAGCTCAACAGTGGAGATCTGCCTTCTCAAGCCATTTGTCTCTGATGGAGCCCAGTCCTCTTGAAACCACTTCACTTGGACATGTGGATGCTCTCAACAAGGCCAGAGCTACATATAAAGGATATGTACTTCTGTAACATAATGCTGCAACCAACAAAAGTCAAAAAGGGACATTGTTTCAAGAGAACATTAGGGTTGAGCACACACTTGGAGGAACAGGAAGAAAATCACCTGGTTCCTCTGCTCCCGAGTTCTCTGTAATAACTCATGAAATGATTCATCAAGCCCAGATGCACTAGTCATTCTCACGAACACTGTGATTCAGTAGTCTATGAGGCCAAGGGTAACAGATGTTCCAATGGGGAACTGCATGCATCACATGAAAGACATAGGCTAAGAAAACATTTACTCCCGATTCTATGATCTAGCATTAGAAACACAAAATCCTTTTTCTTTTTACTATGTATCAGTCATGTCAACTATGAACCTTAAGGATACACCATTTTGGGATCCCTTTACTCTCTTATTCCTCGGATAATTGTATGGAAAGATACATCATGCTCCCACCCTACTGGATTCACCTCGGGAAGCCAAGAACATCCACAGCATCCACACAGGGTGTTGGTGAGAGAATGGAATAGGTAGGCATGTCTACCAAGGACCTAAAAGAGCCATTGAAAACAAGGAAGAACTGGTAGAAGCTCCCAGCCAGTACTTGACCACAGTAAACTGGAACATGAGACCAGATATCCAAAGGTGTAGTTAAAACATGTTCTCATTAGAAAGCAAACCCAGTGTTCATTTTCCTGTAGACCTTCACATTAAGGCTGATTACCAGTATTTCCAAAGCTAAGATACAGAAAGCAACAGAAAAGCTTAAGAACACAGTTATGAGATTGATGCAACCACTTGTCCCTTGCATGTCTTAGGGTCCGCTTAGTGGCTCAGGTTTAACCTGTAAGGCTTTCTGCCATGGATGTAGCTAATTAAATGAGACAGGAAGCTTGTTGAAACTCAAAAAGAAAAAGGTAACTGATATAATAAATACATTGTAATAAAGCTCAGTGTTTCTTTATATTATATTTTGCTACATCGTTGTTTCTAGAGAAGACAAAAATATTGATTTTGAATTTAAAACAAAAACAAAAAACCTCTAAACCCCACAGCATCACAAGAAAGCTGTTCCCCTAAGTGATGGCCTCTCTACATACCCTTGAGCCCTGTCTCCAGGAGCACACTCATGCATTTCTGTGTGTGCACATGCCTCTGTGTGCAATGAAAGCTGAAGAACAGCTTTTGAGAGTTAGTTCTTTCCTTACGAATTTTTTTGGAGGTAGCATCTCTCTTGTTTCTTGTATGATGAATACTCTAGACTAGCTGGCCGATGACCTTCCAGGCAATTCTGTGACTACCTTCAATATCCCTGTAGGAGTGCTGGAAACACACACACACACACACAGACACACACACACACAAAACTGGTGAGCAAATAAATAATAAATATACAATTAGAATTATAAAAATCTGCAAATACACTCAATGTCTGATAATACAAGAATAGCTATGTGGATAATAGTTTCTCTAACAGGGTGGCAAAGGTCTAAGACCATTGCCTATCATGAGAAAAATTTAAAAGTATTCTACTGAAAGAAACTGGATACAAACAATATTCCTGTTTGTTTTGCATTCCTGACACAAGCACAGAGGATTCTGCTAGGCTAGAAGGGTATTTCTGTTAGCGTCTTTTTGTGTGCGTGTTTTCTTTAATGTACCTAAATTATTTTGCCAAAGCGGGGAAAATCAATGGTGGTAGGTTTTCCCCCATTCACCAGAATGTCTTTTGGAGAAGAGACATTTGTAATAGTAAGTGGCGCCCAGGGAGTCAGGTGGCTTCTCCCTACTCAGCCTTTCAAGCTATTAAGGCATGGTTTGAGTGTGTCCTTAGAGGGATAGATTAATTGAGTCTTGGCTTAATGTGTGGATTGCTCCTGGATACCCAGTCCCTTCCTCTGTGTGCACTGTACAGCACTGCCCCACATCAACTCTGGTTCTAGCATAAATGTCATAGACCCCAACATTGTGGCATACCTCAGTTACAATAAGAACAGCCTGGAACCATCAAACATTGTAACACATGATAAAACCCAGTTGGCTCAGCATTGAAAGCTGTCTACCTGGTAGCAAGGTGGACACTGGGAAGCTCTAAATCAAGAACTGCCTCCCCTGATCTTCCAGCCCCTCTACTATGATGGTTTGATCTGAAAGACCCCAAACCACAACCCGAAATGGGATACTCATGGCCAAGATGTTGTCTGAGCTTCTCAGACTTCCTGAGTATGCTGTCTAATTCTTTCCCACTGGGAGGGCCCGGTGAGAGAGCTTCCCAAATGAATTCTATGCAAACTTGTGATGACTAACTTAGTGATTCGTGTCAAATTTTAAATTTTATTTTTATTTTATTTTTTTATCAACTGCTGGATAATTGAAGGGGAGAAGATGCCCAATTGACATCCTGCCCCAGGCACCAGCCTGACTTGCCACAGTCGCGCCTCCCAAGACAGATGTCAAGAAAGAGTGTGGCTTCCCACAGAAGTGGTACCCCGCTCCCTGTCAAAACTTCGCAGCCCTCTCCTGCTGTCACACTTCGATCTTGTCTCTGCTCCATCAGCTCCCACTTCCAGTAGAAAGTAAACATCCCCAAATGCATAATGGATGACAAAGAACTTTGAAAAGAAATGACCCTCATATTCCCTTAGAGGTTCTCATTTGACACGGTGACGCCAGTCATATATATTTTTAACCAAACAATCAAAGTCCCAATTAACAGCGCAATAAAGTAAACCAGACTATAATTTTTCCATGTTTAACTATTTTTAGAGAAAAGTATCTATTTTTAGATAAGCAAATGAATAATGAACCAATCCAATACAGCCCAACTGCAGACAAACTTGGCACTGTCAATCAGAGCCCTGTGCCTGTCTCTGCATCTCAGAGAGGTCCCTCATGTTTACTGGCCATTCAGTCACACAGTGGGCTCAGCCCTGCCATGGTGTCAGGATCCCTGCTGCATGCCAGAATTCATAAAAACACTATACTGCAAAGTTTGCCTTGAAATCCTTGATGGCCAAACCCCAAGTTTCTATAGGACTCCATGAGAATGCTCGCCACGATGCAGCCTTAAGCTGAAGTAAAACAGAATGTTCCAAAACCATAAATATAACAAATGTCTTGGCAGGATATGGGAGAGGGGTCTTATTATAAGCAGGCAGCAGGTAAAGTCACAGTAGCCACCTTGAGACAACACTGGGACAGGGATAGGAATGGACACAGGGACACACACACACACACACACACACACACACACACACATACACACACACACACACGATTCACAGTGTGAGGAAGCTGAGAGGCATCAAATAGTGCCACCATTAGGGAAAACAGTAGAAAAATTACTCAACAAGCCACTGACCCAGCACCCCCACTCCTGTGTAATGCACACAAAGGAAACGAAATCAGTATACCAAGTAGATATCTATGCTTTTATGTTCATGCTTCACAAGAGGGAAGATACTGTCTTGTCCATTAGTAATTGAGTAGACAAGAGACTATGGCCCTGTTACATATTTGATACTGTGAAGCTCATACAAAGGAAATCTTAGTTATTTGCCACAAGGCTCTACCTGGAAAGTATTCTCTAGTTGAAGTAAACCGAACTCAGAAAAACAAACATTATATGATCACACTTGCACTTACCATAAAAACCTCTGAACTCTCAAAATGTAGAATATGGATATCAGACATTATTAATGTAGACAGCTGGAAACAGAGATACTGGTAGAAGGAGCACAGTCTGAGGCTGGAAAAGGAAGGGTGCTTTGTGGTTCTGTCACTCTCTAGTGGTAAGAATGGGGTGTAGGAATGTCAGGGTCTTCCTCAGAAACCCATCTGCATAGATGCTTTCCTGAGACTACATGTAGTAGCCCAGCCTGCATATGCTGATCCTGGGGCGGGGGGAACTGGTCAGCCTGGACTACATGACCAGAATTGCTGTTTTGGGGGTCTCTTCTAAAGAGCTACTGTTTTGTACAAGGTGATGTGTGCTTGAAGAGTTTGTCTTGGAAAGTCCGGAGGGCCCTTAACGTCAATGAACAGGTTGTCCACGTCCAGGAAGCTCTCCAGAAAACACTGTGAAGCCCAGCATGCCTTGTGCATACTCATCCCTGGTAAACATTTACTCAGCAGCCATTTCTTCATCTGTGATGTAATTGCTCCAGGAAAACTGGTGTGCACACTTGGTACCTGAACCCTATCATCCACTGGGGGAGTCACTGAAGGTTAAAGTTTTCAACATACATGAGAATTATTCTTCAAAAGCCTTCTGTACGTTCTTGTGGGAAGTTTTAAAGTCCATGATCCAATGATTCTCAGCTTCAATCCTGTTCCCCAGAGTCTGGGGTACCTGTGTTCCCTTAGAAACATCACTTAACTAACTCACTGTACATGAGCCCGTGTCACAGCAGGAGCCTCCCATACTGTCATCACTGAACTCCATGAAGCAGGCTCAACCAGCTGTGGAGCAGCTAAGGGCAGATCCCTTTTCAACATTGAGAACAGTCCTTTACTGATGGTGTCTCCTGAGAGGAAGAAAAACCGTAGGCAACTACTTATTCTGAGAGAATAATTCCGGAATAGTCCATGAATTCCCAGGCCCAACAGCAATATAACCTTGATTTAGAATAATTACTAATTTGAGGTCCAAGAACTCTAGCATTGAGGACACTCTCCCATGATGTAGGTTATCTACTTTATGATGGGACCCTGGGACCAGTGCTAGATTTACTCACTCATCTCACACCAAGTCTGAGGCTAGGAGGGGCCAGAGCTTGGAGAGGTACCTCAGCCTAATCATCTCCCTTAGCTGTTACTGCTGGCTTCTGTGTTGATAAAGATCTCACTAGAGAGTTATGTGAGCACCTGTTCTTGTAGAAGGAAGGCTTGATATGGGGATGTAGGACGCATGTGCACAGTGAGTGGGTTCTGCATTGCCATATGTAGCAATGAATACTGCCTTAGCCACTTACGTGGATTTCTAACTGAAGAAGCTGTTATCTTTACCTTAGGGGACGGCTGTAGTAGGGCCACCTAAGGTTGGGGTACGAAGTATCTTCCAGAAGGCTCCTGTGTAGAAGGCTTCATCCCTAAATAGCGCACTCAGCCATTGAAAGGTTCATGTGAGCACAATTCTACCTTCTGGCCACAGCATTCTCTCTCCAACACCTTGCAGCCACTCAGACAAGTGTTTTATTCTGAAAGTCAACTACTTCCATTAAGAGCCACAAAGAAGACAAAGGTGGGTGTCTTGAGATTTTAATTTTTTTCCTTTGCTGTTATAGAGAGCATGGCCAAAAGCAACTGAGAGAAGAAAGGGTTAACTTCAGCTTATAATTCCATATCACAGTTCATCCTCAAAGTCAGTCAGGGCAGGAATTTAAGGCAGGAACCAGGAAGCAGGGGCTAAAGGAGAAGCCATGGAGGAATACTGCTTACTGATTGCTCCCCGTGGCTTTTGTTCAGCCTGCTTTCTTAAAGCACCCAGGACCATTTAGATGCCCAGAGGAGGTATCTTCCGCAGTGTACCGGGCCCTCTCTTATTTACTGCCACTCAATAAATGACCCATAGATTTAGCCAGAGCCAATAGAGTTTTTTTTTCTCAACTAAAGTTCCCTCTTTCTAGATGACCTTACCTTCTGTCAAGTTGATTAAAAACAACAACAAAACAAAACAAAAAAGAAAAGAAAAAAAAACAAGATGACACAACAGACACCCAGCACACTTAGGCTGACTGGGCTTGTCTCCATTCATTTCTTATTGCAGATCCCGTTGTACATGCCAGACTTTAAAATCCTGAATTAATGCTCTGACTCTTACCTTCAGACCTATGGAAGAATCCTGAGATAGTCATAGAAAGTGGTCCTTTATGTTTTGTGCTTCACAAGCAGAGTTTGCAACTTATCAAGTCCAAGTCGTTTCATCTACAGAGGAGAGAATCAAGTCTTGAAATTGAATATGGCTTTTCAATCTCTCGTTAATACACAAACAAAAGTTCTAAGTTCTCTTTTTACATGTATTTGTGTCTGCTTTCGTGTATGTATGTAGACCATTAGAGTGCATGGTGTCTTCAGAGATCAGAAGAGGGTGTTCGATACACTGGGACTGAAGTCACAAACAGGCATGACATGTCACATGGGTGATGGAGACTCAACTTAGGTCCTGTGCAAAATCAGCAAGTGCTTTCAACTTCTAAGCCTTTTTTTCTCCAGCATTCAAAAGTCGTATCTTGATATTCTATCAATACAATGCAGAAAGTGGAGCTGTTCTCCCTAAAGGGTAGGACCAAAAGAGCCTGTGGCACAGGCCTGGTGTCCTAGTTACTCATGAGGCTGAGATAGGAAAGACAACAGATTAAAGGCTAGCCAGGCTACAGAGAGAATAAGGAGCAGGAGGAGGAGGAGGAAGAAGAGGAAGAGGAAGGAGAAAGAGGAAGAGGGGGATGAAGAGGAGGGAGAAGAAGGAGGAGGAGGAAGAAGAGGAGGAGGGAGAGGAAGAAGAGAAAGAGGAAGAAGAAAGAGGAAGAGGATGAAGAAGAAGGAGGAGGAGGGAGAGGAGGATGAAGAAGAAGGAGGAGGAAGAATAAGGAAGAGGAGAAAGAGGAAGAGATGAAGAAGATGAAGGAGAAGGAGGAGGAGGAAGAGGAGGAGGAGGAGGAGGAGGAGACGGACACGACGAAGACGAAGACAAAGACGAAGACGAAGAAGAAGAAGAAGAAGTTAGTTCAGAGCTCAAAGCCTGCCTAGGCAACTTATTGAGACTCTGTCTCAAGCTCAAATGGAAAAAAGGGAGGGGGTCTGGGTGTAACTTGGAAGGACAGTCTCCAATACTGGAAACAAAACAGACAAGCATACTCTTCACCTGGCTTTCTGCACCTACACAAGTTTCCAGGTAGCATTTGTGTCTGACCTCATCACAACTACCTCTTATCCTCAGAGGGACACAAGTGATGGGAGAGAATAAGAAATACATCAAGGACTAGACGAGTCCGGTCTGACCTATAGTCAGTCCCACTAAGTGTGACTTACACTTATGTGCAGTCATCATTCTGCCTTAAACTGCTTAGATCCTACAGCTCAGATGTGAACGAACCCCTTCCGGTATTACATCTCCACCTGTTCCTTCTAGATACCTACAGGCTCCCATATTCCTTTGAGAGTAAAGCCAACCTCATATCTGTGTCTCACCCAATCTTCATGGTGACTAGGCCTCAGTGTCTCCTGCATCTCTTGGTGAGCCTTGTGCTGTGACTGCCTCTGTCCTCCATGGTTCCCCCAGACATTTCTGAGATTATGAAACTCTTTCTATTCAGATTCTCTGTGTGACAAACCCACCTTCAGTTATGATGACTGTAGTCCTTCCTTTTTGACAGACTCATGGCTGTCCCCAACAATATAAATTCTCAAGTCTATCACTCAAACCCTAGCCAGGAGACAGAAGTAACACTTATGGCTTGGACAGAGAAGACTCATTCTTTGTGAGGAACTCTGAACTCGGTATTGTTGCGGGTAGAAGAGTGATCCCCGTGGGGCACATGTGGGAATCTGGGTCCTTGATATGTCTCACAATGTGACCTCATTTGGAAGTAAAGCCTTCATGCTATAATTAGTGAAGATGGAGGTTAAGTTGGAAAAGGTAGACGGACCATGGTGAGGTGTACTGAATACGTCCTGTCAGGGCAATCCTTGCACATCTGCAATCCCACCACTCAGGAGGCTAAAGTGGGAGATATCAAGCTCAAGTTTAAGTTTGAGAAACATGGTGAGATTTTGTTTCAATAAAAAAAAGAAAAGAAAACCGAAAATTAACATTAAAGATAAAAACAGAGATTGGGATGCTATGCCTACCAATTGATTGACAGCAATCACCTAAAACTAGGACAGACAGGCCCAGAGCTGAACCCCAACCTCTAACCCCAAAAGTTAAAATAACTCATCTAGCAGACACCTTGATTTGGAGCTTTCAGCCTCCAAACTGAAACAAACCAAATCTGTGGTATCTGGTTTTAACCTCTCTGGAAGCAGAATCCAGTAAAAAAATAATAGCATAAGAACATCCAGTGTCTAATGAATGTAGCAGCTTTTTAGAGCTATGAGCAGGCCTACAGACATAAACCATGAGAGGAAAGGTATAATTTGTGTGGTTTTAGAGGCTGTACATGGATGCATGGCTCCTCAAATAGAGGCAGGACATTACAACACCAAGAACATAGCAAAGAGGTCAGCCAGAGCCAAGAGACCCTCCCTTAGTGACCTGCCAAAGTAGTGCTTCTCAGTGACTTCATTCTTCCAGCGAGATCCCTCCTCCTAATGTTTCTAGAACCTTCTGAAACAGTACCACCAGCTCGGAACCATTGTGAGCCTCTGGAGGGCACCTCATATTCATATCATAACAGAAAATGAAGGAAGAGATTTAAAAAAAAAAAGTAGTGTAAGTGTGGTACACAGCTGCACCTTTGGGCTGAAGAGCCAAAGACAGGAGGGAAGTAAAGTTTACCCAAGACTGATTCTCAGACAGCAGTACTGCGGTGTTGGTTCTGGGATCTCAGAGGAATGACGACAGACAAGGTGATCTAACATCAGAAATGCTGGAAACCAGCAGGTGGCTACTGCCTGGTAAAGGCATCTAGCTAAGTAGATTCAGCATAGGACAGAGGAAATGAACTCTCATCCTCTCCTTGATTTGTAGGCTGCAATGGGCACCCATTTGCAGTTTAAAGAGAGGAGAGGGCCCTGAAGAGTTCTAGGAGCACACCGGGCAATGGGAACCTAAGTTTAAAGGTACTAACTGTTGTATGACCCAGGGCATCTCACCTTACAGAATCATTAGATGTCTGTGTGTGGCACATAATGTCTAATTTAGACATTTAGATACTTAGACAAATGATTTATTTTAGCTTCTCCCACAGCTCACAATGCTGTCAGTTTCTTACACTGGTTCTCCATGGACTCAAGAGAATAAATAAACAATAATTTAGAAGAGGAAGGAAGGATGGTGGGAAGGAGGAAGGGGAACAGAGTATCAAGCCATCAGGAGCTGACATCAGGGGTGGTGGCAGGCTGGGGGGGGGAGATAATGAGAGATCATGTGACCTGTGTGTCCCTCGATGTACACATGCCCCTGAGCCAAGTGTCATGGTTCTAAGTCAGGGCTTATAATAAACCACACACCTCATCTGTAGAGATGACGTCACAGTCTTCAGCTTGTGAAATGACCAGTGATCCCTCCCCAATACTGTCACTGCCAGAGGAACCATGCACCATGCACGTGTTGGCAGGCAGGCACAGCTACTGGAAGACGGGTGTAGACTCAGACTGTCTCTTTATACTGGGAGTCATTTTTTGGCCAGGTGTGAAGCACAGCCAGCTCATCAGAGACCGTGGAGCCAGGCGAGTTCTCCTGGTGGTCATGATGGCTGAAAGCCGCTCTTCTGTAAGTGAGAGGAAAGGGTATTGATACAAAATGATAGGTTGGGGGATTTCTATTCCAGAAATGCTATCGTGGTAACTTAATTGACATGTGCTGCAAGGAAAAGACAATGGTGTATCTGGCATGGTCTGCAGAAATCAACCTGCTTGTTCTGCAACCTGGATGTCTATTCGGTCAACAAACACCAGGGGAAAATTAAAATTCATGACTCATCTTCTAAAAGGACCCTAGTCATCATGTGACATGTGACATAGAAGATGGTGGGCAGCCTGTAGGCCACCTGAGGGCATGAAGGATGGCTCTGAAATGGAGGAGCCTTAACAGAATCTATAGAAGCACAGAGCACAGGGAGGGGAGGGATTTTACTTACAATGGCTCCCTATTTAGTCATGGGTATGTTGTTTCCCTTGAGCCAACTTACTCTTGGAAATGCATCTCCCAGAGGGCAGCTTTCCTTCTCCTTCTCTTTCTCTCTCTATACTCATCCTGCTTTTCCTTTGGGAGTAGTCAGGGGTGTGTGTGCACACAGAAATTTCCCAATACTCATAGAAAGTTGTGAGGCCAAGAGGCCTGGAGGCCAGGAGAACTGAACCATGTTGTATATTTCATGTGGCATTAGAAAATGAAGAAGAACAAGAGAAATCCAGCCAAGAGCTCCAAACTGCAGAACTTCTCCAGAAAATGACCCAGGCTGACAGTTAACTAAGAAAAAAGTCAATAGCCAGGTAGCTAACGGCGTTGGGTCTTCCCTGTGTTTATCTGTAAGACCAGTCTTGGAAAATGCTGGCAGATCACAGATGTATCCTGGATTTTTAGAAGTTCCCAGATGCCCACTAACCATTAAGACACTAGGTTTTTTTCTTTGCCATTTTTTTTTCTGAGCAGATAACTCTAAAGTGCAGAAAACAGGTTTTAACACATCAACCTGTGAGGTCTGGCATGCACATCCCTTCAAACCGTGGCATGTGTTATGAGTTCTACTGGGCTACATTTTGAGGGTGTGTGTGTTTGTCAATAGATGTTGTAAGGAATGTCTAGCATGTCGACTTTTATCTACAGTGATATAAACGTTTGCAGGCTGATAGAAAATCCTATCAGCGTTTGGTCTAAATTTCAAACATTATTTTTTTTTGGAAGTGTCAAGCGCAAAAAATACTATTTTGGTTTCCGATCCTTCCGTCCTGTGTGTATCGTTTCCTCTGAGGGTCTGACTAGCAAGTCATCTGTGGATTTGCTTAGATCTGAGAAATGTGTTATCATTGCTTAGCTATTATCTCAAGTCCTCTCCAGTTGTTACTGTCACTTGTTATTTGGAAGAGTATGTGAAGAAAATCCATAAATAAGCCTGAAAGCCCATCCTCACCATCCTGCTGGTTAGGAAAGAGGCTACCGTAGCTGTAATTGAATGTGATTAAGTTTATATTATAACATACCCACTGTTGGTTATTAAAGTATCCATTTCAAAATGCATGGCTATAGTAAAACTCAGAGATCCTCAGAAGAAATGTAAGTTAATAACTCTTATCAACCTACATGACAATACTTATCACACCTGAACTTAAAGCATTCTGGGAACAGATCATCCCGGAACATAATATCTGTGTGGTCTCATTCTTTTCTTTTCTATTCATCAGGGTAGCATGCCTTCTTCACAAGAACCACCCCCACCCCCATCCATCTATCCATGCTCCTGGTGAAGCTTCTATGTTTCACAGGCAAACAGAAAGGAGGAGGTTCTTCAAACCAAGAGAACAGGAGCCCAGGTGGGTCAGCTTCCAGAGTAGCCAGAGAAAGACATCAGCAGACCTGCTGGCCAAGTGGAGTCTTTGCACTAGACCTACTGAGTTGAATGTGTCTGCAAACAGGTCATCCTTGGAGCCTCCCAGAGAAGACAGCAGCTGGGCATTATCTGTTCTCACCTTTGGAAGAAAGAGGAAATTGTGTGGTGTAAGGTTTAGGTTAATGTCTTTACCAGGGTAGCTTCAATTTCCATAGTTTGATACCCATATAACCAAAGGACTTTTCACCATCAGAAGAGGATGGAAAAGCATCCTGGAGCCTGCCATTGGCTGATGCAAGCACAACTTTATAATAAATGCAGATGATAAGTGAGTCCTCTCACAGGCTTGCAGGGGTTGGGGTGTGCCACTAAGTACATGAAAGGCTTACAGCATAAACTAAATTTACATGCCAAAAAGTCAGAGAACATTAATTCACAAAGGGCCCCATGTACACAGCAGAAGAGAACCGACCTTTATACTGCTGCAAGATGTCCTGGCTGTTCATCATCCACATTCCTGGATCAATCTGTGTTTGAGCTGTCCAGGAACAGCTACAGACTCTGAGAGCTAAAGATCAACCCTTAAATGCCAGCAAGTTATCAGGGGTCTGCTGGATATTTGGCAAACGAGGCAGTCTACCTTTTCAACTAATAATTCATTAGGTAATTAAATTCAAGCGAGATTACACTAATTAAATATACACCGCTGTTGAATCATAATTTCCTTGTGCCTCAGTTAAAGATGCACAATTTCGTATATGAAAGAGAGAGAGGGAGAGCGCTTAAACTAAGTTCTCCATGGGTGAAAGAATAGATTTACATGTTCTTCACATGGTTCATTTCCAGAGGAAAAGACAAGAGGTGGGACTCCTGTCTAAAAACTTCAGAGTATGTTCTCAGCTCTGATCATGCTAGGGTTAGTGGAACAGCCTCCCAACTCACCAGCTTCTCCAGTACATCCTGAGGTAAGCATCACTATCCACCCATAAAAATCAGCAGCAACTGGTGTGTCCTTTGTCCCAAAAGGAAAAACCATCCTAGATGTTGCTGGCCCAATGGATGGATGACCATAGCCCTGGAGGGAAATTAGAAGTCTCTTTGTCTTCAGACCCGTGCTCTGGCTGCCTCCCTCTAATGACATTCTGAGCTTCCTCATCCTCCCTGGCGCTCACAGGGCTCAGAAGTCCCACTGGCTTTGATCTGCGATCTCAGCTGCCGGGAGCTGACAGTCCTCTGCGTGGCAGTCCGGGTTTCATTTGTCAGACACGCGTTTGCTAGCTTAGGGGAGCAGGAAGCAACACCTGTACTGCAAGAATTTACATGGCCTTGCTCTGGGATGGGATTGATTTGGGACGGGTGAAATACAAACACAAACTAATTAAAAACTGCATAATGGAGCCCTACAGGAACACGGCGGAAAAACAAACAAATACAAGCGCAGCTGGCACTACGATTGCGCTTCTGCCCCTGGGCGACCGTCGGGTGACATCAAATTATAAGCCCTGAAAACCTTCATTCACACCGTCGCTGTTGATAGTATTGGAGGCATAGTGGGAGTGATCTGGTTAATTAAGGGGAAATTTATAAAATATTTACGTGTGTGCACATGCATGCGATCTCCATCCTGCGATTCTGCGGATACCGGTTTCTCTAGACTGATCCACTGAGATCCACTTCGCAGTCCTTAGTCCCCTGAGATTTTTCAGGCCTGGATCTCCCAGCAACCGAAAAGGAAAAGCTCAGTTCTCTAGCATATCCTCAACACAGACCGGTCGGCTTGGCTTAGTTCTAGCTAGTGGTGATTCCTGCCACGGAGGGTTTCTTCCTCATGTGGGGAGCGATCCATGAGTCCTTTCTTTTGCAGCGTTTTCTTCAGGTTTCCACGGAGTCACTGGTGCAGAGGGCCGTTTATTCCGCAGAGCTGACCGCGCGTCTCCTGCCACAGTCTCTGCAGCTCTCAACCTACCTGGGAACCCGCTGTGTGCTACAGCTGTGTGCTACGATTCTTGTCTGCAGTTATCAAAATCTCCAGCTCCTCCTAGGAGCCCTGGCTTGGTGCTACAAGGCATAGTAGGAAACCTGGCTTAGGGGGCCCTGGACCACGGGGATGCCACCGGAGAGTGAAGGTTGCAGCTACAAGCTCTCTTGCAGTTCTCAGCATTTGATATGCAGGGGACCTATAGATATTTACCTAAGGATGGCAGCGGGCTGGGCTGTAATCTGGCCCTACTGGAGAAAGTCGCAAAGTCCTAAATGTACATAACAAGAGATGTAAATCTGGGGCGCTTTGGCCAGGTTAGCCCAGCTGTGGCGCTGCTGTCCCCATCTCTAGAGACCTATTCTTGTCATTTGCATCCGTGGCTTTTCTGCTCTGATAATGAAGCCACCACTCGAATGTTCCTAAAATAACTTCGGACCCTGGCAGCGCCTCTACAGACAGCATACTCTGGCAATCAGTGGGTGGTGATTTTTGAAGAAACAAAATTGCAAGCTAGGGTGTTACTAGCTTGATTGATGTCAACCTTAACTAAATAAATCCCTGGGAGAATGGCAATGAGAGGAAGCAGAGAGTACCCACCAACAATAAGACTCTCGGGAAGGCAGCACTAAACCCCAACTTCCTCTTGAAATTTTCATCACACCTTAAGATCCCCTTAAAACCAGCTTGATCTTGGGGTACACCTTAAAAGCCCCCACCCTCACTCCCTCTTCCCTAGTGCTTGTCTTACCCGCCCCTTGCTCCACATACATTCACTTCTGCCTCAAAAGGGTGGAGCCCAAGACCGGTTGACTTCCCAGAGAGTCCCACTCCTTTGCTCTGTGCTTACTTCACAGCTCCAAGGCTCCCAGACCTGACCAGGGAATTTACTAGGTACAGGCTTGACCTGCCTTGTACAAATTCCTAGGTCTGACTTTCTGCTGCTTGCTTTGCCTTGACAGCTACACAGTTGACTCCTAGAAAATACTCTCTTGCCAGAGCCTCTCACCATTCCCATCCAGTTAGGGAAAGCTCAGAAGATATTCTTGTTGGAGGGATCCATGGGTTCTGGTGGTGTCCATAAGCAAGCTCCATGACCTTCCCTATTCTGTATTGCTCCACCCTCTGTCCAAAACAGGCAATGAAGCCGCCCCCCTAACAAGGTTGTTAACACAAGATCCCTATAGAGTTTCCAGACAGACTGGGAACCCTTCTTCCCGCATATTACAGATGCCATCAAGATCTTGGCCCCAATTTTCCACTGTATGCTAAATATTGGGCAAAGGAGCTTCCCAGTCTCTAGTGGCAGGAGTTTTCAGTCTCTGCTTGGGCAGCCCCATCCAGCTGGAGATTTGTGGGTAATTTTACGACTCTTTTTGTGCTCCTCACGTTGCTGTCAACCCGTCCCTGTTGCTCCCCCCTGCTACAGGTTCAAGCTTCAGGGTAAGGAGCCAAGGAGAAAGAAAGGAGGACCCATAGTCCCTGTTAGCACCTTCCAGAAATTGGGTTTAAGCACAAGTATCTTTCTTGCAGCCCTGATCTATGGCAAAAAAGCAGTCAACTTGCCCCCATCTCCCCAACTGAGTCCACACTCTTGCTGCCATCCAGTCCTCAGAGGAAAGTTACCAAAACTGCCCAACTGGATCCCCTGGAATTATCCTGCAGTTTTCACCCCATTTCTTGTCTTTGGTGCAGGTGACCTACATAGAATGAGAAGTAGCAATGCTGGGCCAGTGGGGGTGAGGATAAAGTACCCCCAGTTCCTCCCCAAACCTCTTCCTAAGAGGTCTAATAGATCTAAGGCAGGCGGCCCAACACCTGCAACGCAAACAGGGAGTAATGGCAAGCTGGTGACTCCTCTACCACTGCATACCGCAGAGAGATGTATTTGGACTGACTTCCCGCCCCCTTCTCTGAGGTAACAGCTCAGGTCTTATCTCTCCTGCATTGATCTGTCATCTGAAATGAGACCCGGGGTTCACTGAGCCAGAACAATGGTCAGACCCACTCTTCACTAGAACTTCCCTGCAGTGATGTGTTTGTTTGGAGGATGTAAGATAGGATCCTGATTCTGGTTACAAGATGACTGATGAGCTGGGAACCAGGAAGAGGTCACAATTAGGAGCTTCAGAAGCTAGAGCTGGGGGGGGGGTGGGGTTCCCTCGGGGTACCCTCCAGACTAAATCCAAGCAGGAAAGCAGGTTCTGAGGTTCCTAGGGGGTGTTGGGGGCATAAAGTATGCAGGGTCAGATGGAGGAAACAGCATGAATAAGTAAGAAGACCTTAACCAGAGCAGAGAAATGAAGCCTGATTTCCCGCTGGTAATTAGTAACTACCTTTACCAGCTGTATTGTGGCTAATTACAGGCAAGGTTTAGTGTCTGATTTTCCTCAAGACCTATACTCAAGGACTTCCTGATGTTGCAGGAGTTTGGGACTCCAGGCAAGCAAGTGGGCTTTAGCTTGTGTCCAGGGTCCCGATGACCCTGGACAGCAGCATTCTAGTATGCCTGTTGGGGCTCTCTGCTAAGCCTGCCCTTGTACCCCTTAATTCTCTAAGGCTGGCATTAGACCCTGAAGGTGAAGCTCCACGAGGACGATGCGATGTGACATACTCAGGCATATGCCACATTACAGGCAGCAGCAAGAAACGTGGCACTAGGAGTTTCTGGACGTTTTGGTGCTACACTTCCAATTCCAGCCCAAGGAACCCAGCGCAGAAGCATCTTTTTCTGGTGGCCCTGCTGCATGAAAGAGGAAGGCGCATTCCAAGTCTGCCCTGAGAACAGAGCAGCCAGGCCCCTGGCCCAGGCCCCATAACTGCTGCTAGAGCTTTCAAATTGCATAGTTCTCATTCTCCTAGCCTCTGAGATAGGAGCTGGGCAAAGGAGTTAGGGGTGAGGGGACTCAAGGCCAGGGGACTGACTGCTGTCCTGTCGGACTGGCTAGCCGCAGCGCCGCCTCAGGTACCTGAGCTCCACACAAGGCGACTCTCCGCGTCTGCACACCTAGTGGACAAACGTGGGCGCCCAGGCCGTACAGGCTTCTCCATAGCTGGAAGAAGGTGGTAGGTGGCTACAGGCAAGATTCGTCAGTCCTTTTACCTTGTGAAGGTCCATTCCCTCCTACACTTCCTTTCCCCTCCCTCTAGGATCTCTCAGCCGCTAGGCAGCGACTTCTCAGCTGGCTTGCCCATTTTCAAAGTTTTTATATTTGGAGAAGCTGACAGAGTGCGGCCACATCCCGATTCTTCAAGTGCAAGGGGGCCAGCAATTTCCAGAGGCTCTGTTGATATCAAATGGGGCCAGAGAGACAACGCACCCTGTATCCGAGGTATCTAGCCATGCTTGATTTATCCGAACACTTCAGCCAAGTATGTCCCACGGAGGTGCTGCAGCGCCAGCCACAGAGGAGAGGCTGCTCGCTATAGACTGTCCCCTGGCCCCAGGCCTCTCTCCCTGCCACCCCAGCTGTAGAAACGCAATCCCCCGAGTTGCTTTTGTTAAAAGGGGGTGGGCGAACAGATCTCGGATGCAAAACCGGGTGTCAGACAGCTGTAAACCGGTGTCGACAGGTTGTCAAAAGCCGCGGGGGCTGGTTGGGAAGAAGCCTGCGGCCTCCGGACCCACACCAGCAGACGGGCCGCGCGCGCCCACCGGAGGAGGAGGTGGCCCGGCGGGCGCGGGGCACCACGTGCTCGCCGTGAGGGGCGGGAGCGGCCAGCGAGGGCGGGCTGGAGGCAGGGAGGGGGCGGGAGGGGAGCCAGGGGCGGGGCCTGTGCTCAAGGGGATGCCAATCAAAGCATCAACTTCAAATTGTGTCTGAGAGCCCCGCCGCCGAGCGGAGGGCGGCCGCCGCAGTCGGCGCGCGATCTCGGATCCGGGCGCAGCCGGGAGCCGGGCGCCGCCAGCGAGCACTGGGCAGAGGAACAGCGAGCGGCCCCCGCCCCCGGGCCGGCCGGAGCGCGCCCGGCCCGCGGCCCGCAGCCCCCGAGCCGGGCCTCCTCCGATCGCCAGCCGGTCTCCTTGCCCGCGCAGTTAGTGTTGCCCTCCGCCACCGCCGAGCCCGCGGACATGTCCTTCCCGCAGCTGGGCTACCCGCAATACCTAAGCGCCGCGGGCCCGGGCGCCTACGGTGGAGAGCGCCCTGGGGTGCTGGCTGCGGCCGCGGCTGCTGCGGCCGCCGCCTCGTCGGGCCGGCCGGGGACTGCGGAGCTAGGAGCGGGCGCGGGAGCCGCCGCGGTCACCTCAGTGCTGGGCATGTATGCCGCGGCGGGACCGTACGCGGGCGCACCCAACTACAGCGCCTTCCTGCCCTATGCCGCCGACCTCAGTCTCTTCTCCCAGATGGTGAGTGCTCCCGCCTCCCGCGCGTCCTCCTGGTCCGCACCCACGGGAGATCACGGCGCCCGGGGACAGCGGGAGCGGCTGGCCAAACAGAGAAACAGAGGACTCGCAGGCAGTGTCTGGGAAAGGAGCGAGAAGGGTCCTGCAGAGGGGATCCGGTGGCGGAGACCTCGTTCCCTGGGGACTCGGGAGTGTCCAGAGGCCCAAGCAGTGACCACTGCGGTCTTGGGAGGTTGGAGACCCGAGCCGAAAAGAGGGTTGCGCGTTAGTGGAGAGAAGTCTGGAAAGCAGGCCTGAGACCGCGACAGGAGCTGGAGGTCCGGGGCAAAACCTCCAGGCGCTTCTAGTGCGACAGGGCAGGCCCGCCGGGCCCCCGTAGCCTGGGCCGCTTTACTAACACGGCCCTGGCCTGGCGGCCGGCCTCGCCTGAGCGCTGCAAGAGCTTTCCCTTGGGCCCAGAAGACCTTCCTTCTCCCTCTTTGGCAGAGCAGAGATAGTTGCCCTCGACTTTGCCAAAAGGAACCGGTTAAACCTAGCAGAGTCGGTCAAAAACATACCAACAAACAATAGACATCGGCAGAACAGAGAGGTCTCTTAATGGAGTGTGTAGGGATCATAGGAATCGGGGTTAAAAAAATACTAAGTTGACAAAAATTCTGGCTTCCGAAACGGTGTTTGCCTTTACTTTTGTAAGTTGCCAAACTTTTCTTTTTATTTGAGCCGAAAGAAAAGCACTTTTCTTCCCGTGTTACATAAGGGAGAGTTAAAGGAACAGTGTCCAGTGCTTAAAATAAATGGTCCTCTCCCATCTCCTGTGCCAGTGGGTGTCAGATGGGGGTGTGTGTTTAAATTTAATTCTCCACGGAAGTATTGGCTGATCTGTCCTTTCAAACGATCAATTTTCCTTGGTTTGACTGAAAGGTCGGGCTGCTTAAACTTGAGGCCGCTAGCAAATTGTGAGGCAGGCACTTTTTTTTTTTTGAGGTAGCCCCCTGCCGCCCTGCTATCTTCTGGATAGCGCAATTTCCAAGAACCCTGAATTATCCAGTCTCTGACAAAACAGACCAGACCAGACCCCCTAAAAGATTGGCCTCCAACTGTGCAGGAGCAAAGCAGCTAGCTCGATTTCCCGAACTTTTCTTGTAGTTTAGAAAGAAAGCCTATTTCTCAGTCGTCCGCCCAGCCAGTTGCCTTTCCGATACTTCCCAACCAGGAAGATCAACCCCCATTTTGTTCAGACAGCCAGTATGCCCTGGGAGCGATGAGAGATTTACAAGGTGCCCTTTCAAAAACAATTCCCAGTAGAGATGAGGCCGAATTTCTCCTTGACGATTACAACTAAAATAATTTTGAAGAGCGAAATGTACATTTTACCAAGGCGAGGCACAAACGAATTCGGGCCACAGAAGCCTCTTAGGCGCGGCCTCGATCACTAAACTAATTAGTCAAAGAAATAAGCTTTTAGTAACTTTTTTAGGATTCCGACTTCTTTTTTGCTAATCTGGTAACTGGATCCTTTTTAAAATGGAAGATGAAGGGTGATTTATTTATTATTTTTGCGAGTATTTTTAACTAAAAATTTGAATACAGATGTGAGCCATTTGGGAATCCTGCTTGTGTGCTTGTGGGGGAGGGGGTCCGCTCCCATTGTGGTGAGATAGGGAAAGACCGTAGGAGGTTTTTGTTGTTGTTTAATTTTGTTTTCTCTTTAAACTAAAGGGAAAATAAAATTCGTCCCCTAAGGTGTTTGTGGTACCTCCAGGTCTCCTACCGGGTTCTTGGAAAGTAAGCCTAAATCCAAACCCTCAGTGGAGGCCTAGCTTTCCAACCTTTTATGATCCGGTATTTGGAACCCAAAAGATAAAATTGTGAGTGAACGTCTGTCTGGGCAATTTATGGCAATAATGAGGCCTAATGAGGCTGTTAGAAAGATAAAATGTTATTTACCAAAAAACCTGATGGGATAATTTGACTTGCTGTGTTTTACTACTGATGATAAAAAGAATATTGATTGCAAATAAATCATGGCCTCTAAATGCCTGCAAACAGTTTCTGTTTGCTCGGCTGCAGATCAAAGTCAAACTTAAGAGATAAAGTAACCAAGAAGAGGCCCAGGAAACTGAACCGGTTCCCCTGAGCTGCAGCCTGTGGCTCCAAGGCCTGACGTTAATATTTTACCGGATAGCTCTCCTTTTGTATTTAAAAAAATGTGTTTTGTCATTGTTACCGAGGATGGCCAGGATTAAATTTTAAATTACCTGTCACCACTACAGACCTCTAGGTGTGAGTGAACCATTATATGCAGATTCATTTTGGAGGCAAAAGGAGGGCTCTGCTTTCATTTTAAATTGGTTGTGAATTTAGACTGAAGAGCGCCCTGGATGGTTTATTTTGATTGAGTCCTTCAGGGTGGGAAGGAGGGGCCTTGAATTCTGAGTGCTTCACTTTGGAGAAACTGTTTCATCAGCCTACATAAAACGTTTCCCCCCCCTCCAGCTAGTGTAAGCTGAACTTGAAAATCTGAATTTTGCGAAGGGCTGGTGTTAGGGACCAAGGGTACTGGGAAGACTCGGGAAGGGGGGAGGGGCAGGCCTTGCATAGAGTTCTAAAAATCCAGGGCTTCTAGAAGTTTTTCTAGAGTGAACAACAGTTTGGTTTTTTTAAAAATCTGTTTAGTGGAAACCCAGCGCCTACAATCCAGTTTAAGACTCCAGCTGCCTTGACTCTCCAAGTAATGGTGCGTGCGTGTGTGTGTGTGTGTGTGTGTGTGTGTGTGTTGTGATGTGATGTGCTCCTTTTCTGAGCCTGGTGAATCAAGTGCCCCCAGGGTCCACAGCAGCACGAATCTTCCTTTCCTAGCTCCTGAAACTCATCTCTCCCCATCTCTTTTCTCTCTCCACTTCCTTTCTCTCTTCTCTCTTGCTCTGCGGTTGCTTCAGGGCTCTCAGTATGAACTCAAGGACAACCCCGGGGTGCACCCAGCTACCTTCGCAGCCCACACAACGCCTGCTTATTATCCCTACGGCCAGTTCCAATACGGGGATCCGGGACGGCCCAAGAACGCCACGCGCGAGAGCACCAGCACGCTGAAAGCCTGGCTCAACGAACACCGCAAGAACCCGTACCCCACCAAAGGAGAGAAGATTATGCTGGCCATTATCACCAAGATGACCCTCACACAGGTCTCCACCTGGTTCGCTAACGCGCGCCGGCGCCTCAAGAAAGAGAACAAGGTGACTTGGGGGGCGCGCAGCAAGGACCAGGAAGACGGCGCCCTCTTTGGCAGCGACACCGAGGGCGACCCCGAGAAGGCCGAGGACGACGAGGAGATCGACCTGGAGAGCATTGACATCGATCAGATCGACGAACGTGATGGCGACCAGAGCAACGAAGACGACGAGGACAAGGCGGAGGCTCCTAGGGCACGCGTAGCCCCTCTAGCCTCAGCTCGGGACCAGGGCTCCCCGTTGTCGGCCGCCGAGACACTCAAGTCCCAAGATTCGCCCTTGGGCCTGGCTAAGGAGGTCTCAGAGCCGGGCAGCACGCGCCTGCTGAGTCCTGGCGCCGCGGCGGTCGGCCTGCAGGGCGCGCCCCACAGTAAGCCCAAGATCTGGTCGCTGGCTGAGACAGCCACTAGCCCCGACGGTGCGCCTAAAGCGTCTCCACCGCCACCCTCCAGCCACGCCAGCGCACACGGGCCGCCCAGCGGCTCGCCCCTGCAACACCCGGCCTTTCTACCCAGCCACGGACTGTACACCTGCCATATAGGCAAGTTTTCCAACTGGACCAACGGCGCGTTCCTAGCACAGGGCTCGCTGCTGAACATGCGATCTTTCCTGGGCGTCAGCGCGCCGCATGCAGCACCTCACGGCCCACACCTGGCCGCACCGCCACCTCCGCAGCCGCCCGTCCAGGTTGCCACCGGGGTACTCCATGGTGAGAAGGCCTCCGCGCGTAGCAGTCCTGCACTTCCAGGTACCGAGCCAAAAGGTCGCATCTACTTATTTGGTCCCGGACATACAGAGTGACCAAGAGATGAGTGAGTGATTCTGGTGGGCAGGGGAGACTTGATGTAGTAGCTAGGCCTAGGTCTCTCCGACGCACTGAGCTGTATCCAAGGGCTTGTTCCACGGAAGTATACACGGAAGTATAGGAGCAGACATTGGTCACAGGAAATTTACCTGAACTTTATCAAGGAATCTGGGCATAAAGACCCTCCCAACCTGAGCACCCTACTACCTAACTCTTTTCCTAAACTTGCAAATCTTCTGTTTCCTCGCAGAGAGAGACCTAGTCACCAGGCCGGATTCGCCCCCGCAGCAGCTAAAGTCGCCCTTCCAGCCCGTGCGCGACAAGTGAGTGCTTTTTGCTTTGCCCTGGGGCGGGATGGATGTGGCGGTGAGGATCCTAATTGGAGAGCACTATCCGCCTAGCCTGCTCTAGTTATCTAGAGTGGGGAGCCTGATGGGAGGCGGTCTAGCTCCAGCCCGGACTCTGCTGGAAGAAGCTGGGGCACGGTGGTGGTGGCGGCGCTGGATCTTTTTACTCATTGCTGGTGTCTTCTTGCTGTGTTTCTTGTACAGCTCGCTGGCCCCGCAGGAGGGAACGCCTCGGATCCTCGCAGCCCTCTCGTCTGCCTGATTAAGGGGGGGGGTCGTCTTTTACTTTGCGGGGGGGAGGGGAGGGAGGAGGGGTTGGGGGGAGGAGACGAGGGAAGAATTAAGACAAATATTTGAGACTTGTGTAAAGGACAAACGTGACGGCAGCGTCAGTGATTCTCACACATCGCTCTCTGCAGAAAGGGGCTCATCCTGCCTAAGCGCTTGGGGAGGGGGGGGAGTAAGGTTCAGCCTGCCGCTCGGGTTGATTATCCGATTCGGTAAATGTCCCCCCCTCCGTGTTTATGTCTTCTTTGTTTCTTTTTTCCCCTTTCTGTATATAGCGTGATTTCAGATTGTAAATAGAGCGTAAGCGAACTTGTTTAAATCATATATTTTTGTCTAATAAACTAAATGAAACGACGTCCACTAGGCTGCAGCTGTTTGTCCCTATGCTCCTGCGTTTTGGGGGAGGAGATGATGTATGCGATCTTGAAATCCTGGGCACAGTCAAGGGGGCTGTGGTTACGCCAGAGACTCCTTTGGGAGAAGGGTCTTGGAACAGTGTTTCCACCAAGCAAACCACTGTGTCAGGCGCACAGTCTTTCGGTGGTGGTAGTGGCTGAATTTGTTCGTTTTGCTCCTAGGTCAGCTTCTTGTTGGCAGTTTAAATCTTTGCCACGCTTAGACAAGCATTTATCTGGAGCAGCCTTTCTCAGTACGTAAATGTGTTCAATTTTAGGCAGTTTACAAAAACGATGTTTTAAAGTGGATCAAAATGGGGGAAAATGAAGAGAATTTTCAATCACACTCCCAAAGGGGAACTTCGGGCTCGAAATCAATTACTCACTAGTTGTGTGAGCGGTGCATTTTAGAAGAGGGTCGTTTTCTAGGCAAAGCGTGGACGTAATGGAGTATGAAATATTGCTCGCAGTGTGTTTAGCTACTTGTTTAAGTGTAAAGAGGAGAAAACGGAAGGTTCTTTTTAAACATTCTCATATGGACAAGCAACATAGGGTGCGGTTCGGGGTTCCGGGGTTCCCTGGGCTTATGATTCAAGATTGGGCAGTGGCTTCAGAGAAAAGGTGCGCTCTGGGGTGAGGAGTGAGTGCTGATTGTAGTGGAGGGGTTGCCAAGGGCGCTTCTTTAAACCCGGGTAGGACGATCTGTGTACATCAACTGAAGTCCGGACTAACAGTTCCGAAAAGCCTGAGTCAGGGCTGGAGGAGGCTGGGAACGACTGTAGCAACAATGCGGGAAGAAGCTGGCTCTGGATGCGCGCGGGCCGGCAAGCGTTTTGAAAACCACAGTGGAGAGTTCTGAATCCCACCACTCCTGCTTCGCGGCTTTACCAGCTAGTCGCGTACCCACTCTTCTGCAGAGCTGAAGACTGCAGAGTTGAGGAATCTGATGGCTGCAGGATTAAGATTCACGAAGACTGTGCAAGCAAATAGTAAAAGTTCCTAAGACGATGTAAACAGTGGGGAGAACAGGCTAAGTGGGGACAAAGTTGGGCAGCTCCTCCCCAGTTTAAGCTCAGCTCATCCCAGCTGCCAGGAAACTTGCTTTCTCCCCGAGCTTCTCAGAAGAGTCAGTGTGTGTGTGTGTGTGTGTGTGTGTGTGTGTGTGTGTGTGTGTGTGTGTCTGTGTCTGTGTCTGTGTTTGCAAGTGCTTGCGCGCACTCGGGAAGCAGGGGAAGACTGCGTGTCTTTGACCACCGCTATTTGCTTGCAACAAGGACTAGCAGGCACCCCCCTGCACTGCGGAGCCACACTGCCCTCAGGGCATGCTGACCCTCTCCTCCTCAGTTCTTCCCACTCTTGCTCACCGGTTGGGTGAGGATTGGATTTCTGAACCTCCAGACTGGAAAGAGAGAGGTTCACAGCTGCTGTCAAGGCAAGTAACTATACCACACGTGGAATCATGAGTCAGTGCTCAGTGCATCCTAAGTTGATGGAGCAGCTGAGGAGCTGGGCAGTCCAGCTAGGTAGACCTGGGTCCCATAGACTCCCTCTGCTAAGCGGGTGGGAGCTCCGAGGTCTGAATGGACAAGCTCGAGGCGCCCTCTATGGTCCAAAAGCAGAATGGGACCTTGACCCCTGCTGGTGGTGTTTCTGGGGCTCCTTGAAACTCTGGGACAGTTGGGCCTTGGGGCTCCCTAGGCAAAAGCATGGATTTGTCGTGACAAGGCTTAGTGCTTGTTCCTGGGATCAATCATGTGTGTGAGCATGTGTGTGGTGTGTGTCTGGGGGCCTGCCAGGCCACTGGCATTTGGAGGCAAAAGTGGGCCCTGGATTGTAAGCTGCGCTTTCTTGGCCCTGGTGGAGTCTGCTAAGAGGAAAGAACTCTTTTACAACATCCTTGCTGAGGTTCTGTGGAGCTTCGTGTCTCTGGACCCTCATCCCAGAGGCTCTGGAGTGGGGTCTTTGATGAAACCGCATCTCTGAAGAAACCTGACCAACCGTGCCTGTGCCTGGAATGAGGAATGGGATAGCCAGGCACACTGGCAGGCTGCACAGACCTTCCAAACGTGCTGGGAGATTTGTTCTGGGTGACTGTGGGAAGCTGCTGCTGAACTCTGGTGGACTCCTTCAGCTCAGGCAGGTAAGGTCTCCTTTTCACGTCTCTGAATCTAGTAATTGGCCTAGTACCCCCCTTTCTATCTCCTTTTGTCCCTTGCAAAAATACATTTGGGGTGCTCTACTGGCATGTGCAGCTGTTGAATTAGCCTGTGCCTTACAGACAGAATCCTAGTAGTATAGGAGCCTAGTAGTCTAGAAGGTGGGGCTGAGCAGCCTGGGTCCTTCTCCTGAGAATCAGCCTTCACAATACACAGGTCAGATCTCAGTCAGAATTGCTTTTCTTCAGTGAAAAGCTAAATATGATTTTTTTAAAATCAAGCCCCAAAGCATTGTTTTGCATCATTTGTTTATATCTTTCTCTATAGCTGCTACACATGTACAAATGTATTGTTGTCCATGCTGGGTGCTGGGTGCTGGGTGCTGGGTGCTGGGTGCTGGGAAACTTAATCTTTTGAAAACAAAACAAAACACAGCAAAATGTGGTCTCAGAGAACTTAGAGATACCAACATCTACCATGAGAGCCACAAATGTTCCTTGGGAAGTTTTTGCCTGTGAAGGACACTTCTACCACACCTTGTCCCAGGGGTCATCCCCAGTGCGGGGACAACTCTGGGATAGGAAGCAAGGATCTAGGTGTGGGGATGGGACTCCCCATAGGTCTGGTGGCCTCTGCATAGAACATCCATCCTCCTCTCAAGGACATTCAGTGTCCTGCCCAGACTCTATTCTTTGGAAGTTTACAGAGACATGGAAGGGTGAGAAACATCTCTAGTCTAGGGCTCCATGCTTCAGTGCCCAGCCCATCTCCTGTGGAGTGAGCATCACCCCCCTTGGCTGACCTGATGGAACTTGTGCAGTCACCCTGCTCCCGGAGTCCAGCCCTCTTTCCTTGATCCATTACATAAAAGCACATTTATCTCCCTGCAATATGGAGAATTCATATTCATATCTCCATTATAGTGGTCTGACACTGATTAATGTAATATGGGTCTTGGCTCAGAAGGGCGCCGCCGATGAATCATGTCCTGCTGAGTTCCAGTTGTCCTTTGGTTCAGAGTTAGGCAGAGAATGAGGAAGGAGAGAGAAAAAGAGGGAGGGCAGGACCAGACACAGCACCTGGAGGTGTCTTGGATCTGGCTTCTAGTCCATTTCACAAATCCTCCAAAGCTCAGCTGAGTGGGGGCTCAGTGAAGTCCATGATCAGGTTTTCTCCTCTCCTGAGGATGCAGAGAATCCAGGCGTGCTCCATCTTATAGAGGGTGTTTTCCACCAGAAAGGGGTGAGTCTTCCAAAGTGGACATGGGAGTTTGTAGACACTGGCTTGGGAGTTTAGAGGGTTATAGAACAGGAAATATGTTCCCAAACTGACTGGTCATTTGCCAATACTTACTGCAAATGGAAATTCTGAAAATAGGGAAGGAAGCAGAGCCCAGAGAGGGTCACTTGTTGAGTGAGATGATGAGGGGGAGGGGCTTAGGATAGGACACTCAGAGGACCCATGTGTCTGCAGTACGCCACCCACAGGGATTTGCACGGTCAGATCAATGTCTAGGCATCTCTGACCTCATTACAGGATGGAACACTGTAGGAGGAGTCATCCAGGTTCTCGGGGTCCCCTGACTTAGACAGGGAGGATTTAGGGTACAGGATTCTAAGTGTGATGGGTAGTGAGGGAGAACACGGATGCGGCTCTCAGAGGCAAAGCTGTGGGGAGGACATGTGGACTGGATTGGCCATAGTGTTGGAAATGAGAGTAGGAGCCAGGAGACAGAGAAGCTGAAGTTGAGCCATGCCCTGAGAATGATGGTGGAGCTTACCCAGTTTGAGGGATTCCTTCATGGCTTCTGAGTGGGTTAGGGGGTGAGGTGCCCAGAATGAGAAAGCCTCACCTCAAAGGCTGCTTGCAGCTGTAGCCCAAGGAATTGTCCTGGGTTGATGTTCATCGTTGGTATTCAGTTGCATGGTCTCCATGCAGACCCTGCAGTGATCCCAGGAGCAGTTTACTGCCACCAAGCATTGCAGTCTGTATTGTGCCCCCATAGAGCAAGCCTGCTCTAATTATAGCTTCAGAGTTGGAGCTAAAAGGCCTCCAAAGATCATCACATTGGGACTGCTGGAGGCCTTTGTATCTTGGGAAAGTGGGACCTGCTCATAAGGCTCAGAGTGACACAGCAAGTGATGCTGGGTCATTCCAGCCAGGTCGGCTAGGACCCCACACTCTGGGGGCCCATGGAAACAGCTTCAAATGGACAATTTCTGTAGCTACGGTCTTAATACCAAAGCAGTGGTAAATTATGTTCTTTTAACAGTTGTTTTTGTTGGAGAGAAGAGCTCTGAAAGTCATTCTACCACCATGGTGGAGGGCTCTTGCGTAGCGTAAAATCCTAAGGTTGTTTGAACTGGAGCAGCAGAGAGGAGAGTCTGGAAGATGAGCTAAATTAGCTGGCCCCTGCTTGGATGTTCAGAATCTGGTCCTGCCATAAGGGACCCAAAGAGTAGGACCCTCCCCTCACAGTGCTCTGGAGTATTGGTATGAGACTTAGAGTGGAAAGTCACTCTGCTGGTTGCTGCTGTCAGCCTGTGAAGGAAGAGCTCTCACTGTCCTCTAGGCAGGGAGGTGTCCTTGGGCAGAGTCAGAAGACCAGCTTTTTCTTTAAGCCACTGCTGGTTTTCTGAAAACTCCTGGGCTATTTCTGATTTCATTTTCCATTCTTCGGCTTCTTGGGTGTATAGGTTGGACAAGGGAATGCTAAGATCGGGCTGCACAGAGGATGGAGACAGAGATAAACTAGTGAACCCCTGACCTAAGGCCACCTTTCTTTCCCCACCCTGACCAGGAAGTTTCTGAATCCTCAACCATAGAGGCCAGACCTGGATTGTGGACTGCAGCTTCAACAGCTTAAATGGAGGACTTTTATTTTGAATTGTAATTCCAAATTCATCTTTTTAATTTCTTTCCTTCTATGCTCTTCTGGAATAGGGAAGAAAGTAGCCTGACTTTTTCCTCTAGTTATCTTTCAGTTGGGTAGACAGCTCTTTTTTGGTGTTGCAGAAGGTCAAAAGATGGGAGAGGGTCTGCTGCAGTGTAGTGAGTCTTGGAGTCTGTCCTGCATCCCCCCCCCCCCCCCCAAGCCCCCCCCCCCCCCGTTGGCTTGTTTGTTTGTGGTTGTGCTTGCTATTGACATTTAACTGTGTGCTTAATTGCTGGTTCCTTCGAAAACCTCAACAATGTCAGGAAAACCTAAAAATGGGCTGTGAGATGCGGGCAAGGGCGGTGAGAGAGGTGTGGGCTGCCCTGAATGTTAAAAAGATCTCACAATGAAGTGATTAACATTTTTATGAATAAAATTAATCACGCATTAGCTCAGCAGTGCGTACATCTGAAAGCCAAGTGTGCTCCGGCAGCTCCTCGCCTGCACCCATGAACTTCGGGGGCCTCCTGGTCCCACTGCGAGCGCACAGCCTTCAGGGACTCTGGGATAACAGGAGGTATTAAGGCAGTAATAGATGTCTAATTTTGAGGCACTAACAAAGACAACAATTAAGAATCTACCCTCCTCCCCATTCAGGAATGTAACAAAAGCAGCCATCGTTTTGGGGAATCACCATCTATTTAAGAAAATCTGAATGGGTATGCCATATTCATTTTCAAATATGCACGTGTGTGCAGGGCTGAGGGCTGGGGCCACAAGGGCCTCTGAAGGGGAAGCAGAGCCTGGAGGCTCAGTCTAGGCCCCCGAGGTTGTTCCCTGGTCTCACTGACCTGTATGGGTCTACTCTGCTGGCAAACCAGGTGAGGCGGCGGGACTAACTAGACCCTCTGTCTTATTAAAATCTCTGTTCGCTCCCAGATAATGAAATGAGATTTCTCCTCTCTAGCTCGGTCTTCCCTTTTGCCTGCTTTCTAATCTCGGGCCACTGTGGTTTTGGGATTACTCCAGCAGGCTGTACAAAGGGAGGCGAAGCCATCTGAAGTGTCACTCCACGGCTACCGTGAAGCAGCTGCCTTGCCATTTTGTTGATGCCCCCAGCTCATGTGTGCAGCAGAAGGTGAAATCAAAGCGGCCCGTCTTCCTCAGTTCTGCACATTATTTTTCACCGCTGTGGCGAATCTCTCCGAGCTCCGTGAACCAATAAAACAACGGCCCCTGTTTGAGTTGATATATTAATATTTACTGAGGATTTGCAAGGTCGGGGCTAAATGTCAGCAGATTGCTGGGGCAGTCCTGTGGGGAATAATTAAACACATCTCACAGCAGTTCAGCTTTCTAACATCTTTATTAATCTTTTTTTCCCTTCCCTCCTGAAAGAGTACATTGAAATATTGCTTCTGCAACCTCAGAGAAGGCTCAGAATAAGTTTAATAATAAAACACAGTCTTGGCGGTGTTTGCTCCTGACAGTTCCCTGGGATCTTTCCTGGCAGATGTTTGTGAACAGGGAAGCTCTGATGTGTGAATTATCACCAAGCTGTTGGGATTCTCACCTGACTCACCATCAGATTTATCCTGACCAATTTGCCAAGCAAGATAATATTGTTCCTGTGATTTGAACCACGGACCGGCAGCGCCTGCATGGGCAACTCGGCCTCGCAAGGTGACCGAGGGCTGCTTGCTCTCCCGGCTGCCTACTTTAACATGATTATAGTGTGCACTTTACTACAAGTTTGACAATTCTCTTTAATAAGCTTCATAATTAGTGTTGGGATACCTCATTACAAGTCATTGCCTGTAGCACTGCTAGGCCAAACCCCCTTCTGCAATCTGATTTATTTTTTATCAGGCAGCCTTAGCTGTCTGGAGTTTTTGTTTATATAATGGGGTCCTGCATTAAGCCCCCAGTGTAAAAACACCACCAGGAAACTAATTACTTCTGTGTGGATTCACCACAGATGTGTCCTGCTGATCAGAATGGTGTATTTCTGACTTTGGTCTCCTGTGGTGACTTGTATAAAAGATGAGAGGCAGCAATACTGGCATGCTAACCTCCACTTAGACTCAGCCTGGCAGAATTCAAAACAGCGTGTTATGGAGGAGGTCATATAGGTTAGTTCCAGTTTCTGGGGAACACTGCTCCTTCTTGCCCTCCAGATTTCTGCATTGTTGGTTTATACTTATGGGTATTCATTTACACCCGCTAAGTGGAAGTGTCCGGTGATTTGAGGAGTTGGGAGTTCAGATGGTTTCTGGCTGAAAGATCCTTTTGTAGTTAAGTGTACCCTCTTGGGATGACCTCTCACCTCCTCCCAAACTTGACATCACCACTTCTGCAAAGTAGGGCCTGTCCCAGCTGCCTGCCTTCATGGATGCTGGGCCATAGGCTTGGGGGACTGTCTTTTGGTTGATTGTGTTTCCATGTTGCTGGGCTCTGAGTGTGCCCTCTGAAATGTTCCTAAGGGGATGCTAAAACTCAGACTCCTCTAGACTCTTAAGCTACCTGACTGATCTGTTTGTGACTTACTCCTACCCGGATTGTTGCAGGATATTTTTGGGCTCTCTACCCCTGTATTAGAGCTTCAACTTGCTTGTTTAGTATTCAGCATGGAGACTCATGGTAGACCAGGAACTTGGTGTTCCCAGGTGTTAGGATTCCTTTGTCGGTTTATTCCTCAGGGGAGATCCAGAGTGTCAGCTCTTGCAGCCAAGTCTGAACCTACCACTGGTTTCCTTGCTCATCATGACTTTGGTTTGAGTCTGCACAAATAATCTAAGAGCAATTGGCAGACAGCACTATATTCATGAATGAAAAAAATTAATGATGACTGTAGCAATAATAGGAGAATAATAAAGTATGCTTAGCACCTGAGAGAGTCAGAGACCTGACTCTGAGGAAGAGTCAGACCTTCTGTACCAGTACCAAGAAGACTTAGATGGTGGAACATGGAATCGTCAGTTCTGAAACACAGAGACCGGTTGAAGGGGGAAATCTGAAGAGGTCTATGACTCGACAACTAAAGAAGATGTTGAGGTTGCCAGCAGATGAAGGCTGCCCCAGCTTTCCAGCAGGAACCATTGCCCAGCAGGAGAGGTGTGCTGTGCTGGGTCTTGCCTGTCTGCAGTAAAGGCAAGCCATGGGATGCTGGCTTCATGCTTATGTACAAGGAGTCTAAGGTTCAAGAGAGCTACTCTAGTTGGGGAAGGGAGAAATCTAAGGAGTAGTGGTAAGAAGTCGGCTGGCCCTGGATTTCCTTCTCTGGGTGAAATGTCATCTTCCTGCATCCTTCCCTATCTTTCCCCAGACACTTCTCATTGTCTCAGCTGCTGGAGAAGAGCTGTGGGGTCTTCAGAGAAACTCATCACAGTGAACTTGCCTGCAGCCTCCTCCCCATGTCCTCTTGGGATGGATTCCAGGAATCTGCATCTTAGATTAGGTCATGTTGAGGGCCACAGCAGAGCCACCCTGGGTCCTGAGATACAGATATCCACTTCCTGGTGCACAGTCAGAGTGTGCCACTTTTCTGGGTTAATGGACACTTGAACTAGAACTGGAAGGTTCCTAGCAAATCAGTCTTGACAGGTGAGGCTATTGATTTGTGGTAGCCAGAGGAGGATTCCCCAAGCATGGTGCAATGTCCTCTAGATAGCTGCCACTTAGAGGCCATAAGAGTTATAGCAGACACATGGTTGATTATTACAATCATTCATGACAGATCTTTGCAAATACTCTATAATGTCAACAGTCAGGAGAACCATTCTCTTTTTAATTTTAATTAATCTTTTTTTTTAACACTCCACATTTTATTCCCCTCCCGGTCTACCTTCTGACTGTTCCACATCCCATATCTCCTCCCACCTCCCCTTGTCTCCACAAGGATGTCCTCACTCCCTCACTCCCCACCCCACTAGATCTCTTCACTCCCTGGAACCTCCAGTTTCTTGAGGGTTAGGTGTATCTTCTTTGACTGAACCCAGACCCGGCAGTCCTTTGCTATATAATGTGTTGGGGGCCTCATATCAGCTAGTGTATGTTGCCTGGTTGGTGGTCCAGTGTCTGAGAGATCACGGAGCTCAAGGTTAATTGAGACTCCTTGTCCTCCTAAAGGTTCATCCTCCTCCTCAGCTTCTTCCAGCTTTTCTCTAATTCACCCAGAAGAACCATTTTTCATTGCCCCATAGAAGAAGATGGGTTATAAACCTCTGCCTGGATCTACAACTCATGATGGGAGCTGGAAAGATTGCCAGTTATGCAGTGTAAGTGGTGTCTGATGCTCCTTTGGGCTTTCTTATCCAGGGCTAGGTGCGAACAAGTTCTCCCTCCATTTGTAGTTCTCTGGTCATCCGTGCATAGAGTTAATCTACACTTGTAGACTACTATCCCTCTCCTCTTCTTCCTCCTCATCCTTCTCCTCCTCCTCTTCCCTCTCTCTCTTCTTCCTTCTCTCTCTCCTTCTCCCTCTTCCTCTCCCTCCCTCCCTCTCTTCCCCCCTTCTCAATATTCATGCAGCTGCTAATACCAAAGTAATGACAATTGCCTGAGACTTAGCTAAAGGATTACGAAGGAGAGCCTCTCACTGGACGCCCATGTCCGCTGAAGGCTGCTGATGGGACTTCAGTTACACAAGTCAGAAAAAGATTATAAATATCATGAGATGTGCAAAAGAGAGCTGAGGGACGGTGAACAGGGACAGAGAACTTCCCACAGGCAGGCGGCATCTCAAGGATGATGCCCATTTTCAACCCACAGTTGAAAGCAAAGGTAAAGTCTCCATCTCCTTCTCCCTCTGCCCTCTCTCTTCTCCCTCCACCTCTCTCCCTCACCTTGTTGCTTTCTCTCTCCATCCCCCCTCCCCCCCTCACCCAGCCAGAGGTTAGCTGTCAGGTTTATTCCTCTGTTGTTTTCTGCCTTAATTTTGTGACCTCTGAACTTGGAGTCTTCATTTCCTTTCCAGCTACAGTGGCTGGCCTATCAGGCCAGTGAATGCCCTGTCTCCACATCACCACCTCTAGGATTGCAGATGAGCACCACTGTGCCCAGTTTTTATGTGGATGGTAGAGCTCTGAACTCAGGTTTCTTTGTATGAGCAAGCACTTCACCCACTTGGGTCACTTTCTCAGCCCCAAAAGAATTTCTCAACCAAGTTTGAAACCAGCTTAATCCATGGGATGGGAGTTGATTCTTCTCCCCTGGGACATATATCTTATTCCTAAGAAGAGAAACTGGGGGTGAAAAAAAAAGCGTTAGTAAAAATATTCCCTAATCTTTTTGAGCAGCAAAGATCTGAAATAAACAACAAAAAATTCTTGATAAGATATGCACACATGAATCACAGCACATGGCTTTGCTTTTCCCTAAAACCCCTTCCATTTTGAACCCCAAATATTTTTAGAAGTTTGAGGTATTCAAAGGCTATGCATTTGGGTACACCCATCCATTATTTTGAGGGGTTGAATCTAACACACATGTTTGTAATATATTTACAGTTATCAAAGTTCCCCGTTCATTCTGATGGCGTTTGATGTCCAAACATTCTTTGGAGGCTCTTAAAAATCATTCTGCAAACCCCTTTTGCTTTTGACAGCCAAAGGGGACATTTTCTCAGGGCTGTGCTACCTTCCCATGCTGTGTACTGTGTAGTCTTTCAGTTCTTTGACAATTAAGTTTTCAATTATGAGTCTGTGAAATGTATGTTCATGTTGGAAGGAGAGTCAAGTGTTTCTCAGGGAAGATTTTCAGACTCTTTCCTCATGTCGAGGGATGAAAAGAGTCTGTCTGTCTTACGTGTCCCATCTTCCCTTCCTTGTGTCTTATTTCCTGTTTTCAGAGGAGTTTCAATTCAGAAACCACAGATGAAAACTTCACTTCAGTGAGCTAAAGTCAATGAATGCATGGATCGGTAGCATAGCTCACAGGGTAACTAGATGAAATCTTTCTCAGAGCCCCAGACAATGTTCACATAAAGTATGTCCCGATGGCTCAGATGAGCTCATATACAGGCTATTTCAGAGGTCATTGCTTGTCCATGTTGACTGAAATTCTCAATAATTAGCAGTCTTCTGCTGGATGGTTAGAGACTGGCTCTTGTGGAACCTTCTGGAAGCATACTCAATATGGCTGTCTGAGAAGACGCACCTCTTCTGTTACCCAGCAATGGTCCTGAAGAACTGTGCATTCCAGAATCTGTGTGGTTCATTATTCCTTTGATCCTTTGGGATTGATTTGGTCCAACTGGAAGTCAATTATTATTACTTTTCAATTTGATTCCACTTCTTAAATCATTACTAGAGACCACTATTTACTTTCTTAAGAATATTTTATGCTAAAACAGGACAGGCTGGCATGTCACTGACAGCATTATCTGTGCAGGTCAGAGATGCTGGCTTTTGCTAGTACAAGACATTTTGCTGCTCTGAAAGATGGGATCCAGCAACTCACCATTTCCCGTTCCTTCTCATCAAGCCTCCTCCCATCAGAGCATGGACCCTCTGCTGACATTTCTTCTCCTCTCTTCTTGGATGGGTAAGGCTACATAGGAGAGTAGGTACCCTGAGGGTTTTCCACAGACAAATCTCTATATGTCACAATAGGTGGTCTCACACCAAGGATCAGCCAAGAGCTTAGAGACAAGTGGGCCAGTTGTTCACCTCCTGGGATGCTCTGTTTGAAGTCTTGAGGCTCAGAAGCTACAGGGAAGGAGCCCAGGCATTGAGTCAGCAGATGCTGGTATAGAATTGGGCCATTAGTATTTTAATCTCTTCAAAGATTACTCTAAAAATATACAAGGTCCTTCTCAGTAGGCTAAGAAAACTGTAATCTACCAATGAAAGCTCGCTTATTTTCCTTTCCTTTATTCAGCAGAGTAAGGCTGCACTTGAGTTCATGGTTATGTATTCCATGGCCCTGTATGGTACCTGATAAGTTGCCCAGTAACAAAAATGCCATGTGTCTTTGCATTTCCTCCATGGACCAAGGCTCATTCTGCTCAGTAGTTCTGCCTGTGGTCACCATACCTTTACTGGCCCAAAAGTCAAACATGACAAACATGCACGTGTATTTATTATGGTTCTGCAAGTTCTGTGAAATGGGGTTTCCTATCCTGCCAGAGAGGCATGCTGTGTCATGGCCAGGTTCCATTTGAGCAGATGACTCATCTTCAAGATCGTCAAGAGGATTGAGAGTGTTGATGATTGGTTTTGTCAGCAGGAGGGGAAACTGTTCTGACCACACTGCTCTTTGTAGGGTGCTCTTTTAAGACTGCAGCAGAGGTCCCTTCTTTTGAGAGGGTGTACCTTCAACTGCAGCGGAAGGAGATGCACAGTCAGCTGTGTCAGAGAGATGATTCCAACAGGAACTGATCAGCTGCAGAAGGCTCTCATCAGAAATGTCAGTAACTCCAGGAAATGTTGGGAGATATTTGCCAGTGAGAGTATTTCTGCTTGGGCACTGGATTGCTTGATGTTCTAGACTTCTTTTGATATCTTCTGGCTCTAGAACTATGAGTTAGTATAGTTTTGTGTTGTCTTGATCTTCATTTAGAAATAGTTCAAGTATGTGTATATAGGTGTTTGTAACAGATAACTGTGTGTATGGCATGTGGGTACATGCACATGCCTGGGGTGTGGATGAGGGTGGATGTATCTCTCTGTGTGTGTTTGTGTGCTTGATGTGTGTATGTATGTGTGTGCCTGGTGTGTGTATGTGTGCTTGATATGTGTATGTGTGTGAGTGCTTGGTGTGTGTGTTTGTGTGTATGTGTTTATGTGCCTGGTGGGTGTGTTTGTGCATGCTATGTGTATGTGCACTTTGTGTGTGTACTTGGTGTGTGTATATGTGTATGTGTGTGTGCTTGGTGTGTGTGTGTGCTTGGTATGTGTATATATTTGTATGTTTTGTGTGTATATGTGTGTGCTTTGTGTGTGTGTGTGTGTGTGTGTGTGTGTGTGTATGTGTGTCTGGTATGTTTGTCTCTGTATGCACATGTGTATGTTGAAGTCTGGCCTGGTGTGTGTTCTGTTTCTTTCTGGCTGTCATCCTCACTCAGCAATACATGACTCCATCATGAAGGAAGAACGTGGCAGTGCCACCAGCCAGATTATAATAGCCTGTGGTGCTCTGATGCAAACCTAGAACAAATGCTCAACTCCAGCCCCATTTACAAATGACGCAGTTACTGAGGGGGATTGAGAAAAATAGGGAGCAGAAGTAAAAACACAAGAAACTTTGCAGTTCTGAGGTAGGAGGCTGAGGAACCTGGCCCTTAAACACTTCCTTCCTCTCACTGATCATGGGGAGAACTACTCACCTGGGGTCTCCTATCCACTCTTAGAGTCATGGATGCAGTTTACAGCTAAGAAAATGGATCACTGTGTTTCTAAGAAAGTAATGTCTATGGTGATTCCCACTCTGCTGATCAGGAAGCCTGGTCCAGAGGAAATAGCCTTGGACTTCTCCAAGGCTTGACTTTCTAATGCCTAACTCAACAGACCCATCAGCTTCAACATATTCCTTATCAGATGGTCAGCTTTAATGCCATGATGTCAACCTCTAGGCCTGGGGCCTGACCCACTAGGTGTTCTTCACTTGAGATTGTGCCAGGAAAGTCCCTAATGTGTGCTTCTAGGCACCATGCTTCTCAGGGTTTCTAGCCTACTCATGCTTTGGTCCTCCTAATACTGGGTATATTGTGGCAAGACAGTCTTGTGCCATTTGAATGTAAACATCAATATTCATAGCTCTACCAAAAGATTGTCAACACTCATTTTGCTAATAGCAGCTGCTTAGTTTCTGGGACGATGCCAGGCTTTGGGCATTGAAGATATTCAACATATTCTCATTTGCATCAGGAAACCTACACCCAGTCTGAGTCATACTCTACACCTAGAAGACAACAGCCACCCAGAGGAGGAGGCATTTCTGTGAGGAACCTGTAGTAGGCTAATGGGTCCTGTGGTAAGGGCTTGCTGCTACAGGGTCACTCTTCTTTTATACCTCGTAGAGACCACAGTCAGCATAGTGCAGACATTTCTCACACTCCTCTGTTATACAGATGTATTCACTTCTAGCATGTTACCCAGCCATAGGCGGTGGTGTACATGGTCACATAGGGAATGGACTATGGAGGAAACTGGTTTGCAAGTTATAAGATGACCAGAATCACAGTGAACCACTGCACTGGTGACACTGGGTGAAACCCATGTGGAGTTAACAAATTAGTGGCTTTCCCCCTCACGACAGATTTTCGATGTGATGTTTGTCTTTCACACCTCTCATTGGCTGTGCACATGTGCAGTGTTCCCGCTTAACACTCCTTCTTCTTGTAGCGTTTTTGCTTTCTCAGCCTCTTGTAAGAGCATTCTAAGGGAAAGTCCCTGAATTTAAAATATGAGCACTAAGCCCCTGGGGAAGAGACTGTCTGATGCCATTCTAGGTCACAGTTCTTCATTTCCTGGCAGATGTGGCACCCTCTACTGGAATGTCCCAAGAGCCTTCAGTGATTCTAGTTTCTTTTCCTAGTGGGGAAACTAAATCACACAATCAGCTCTTTGCCTTTTACTCTTGGTGCACCCTGAGAGCATTAGCCATTCCAGAGCCCACTGCTCCCCTTCCTCCAGGCCTGAGAAAGAGGTGTTCTAGGGGAAGCAAAAAGTGACAGAGCTTTCCTGTGGATTGGCAGGGTCATTCTTTATGTGTTTCAGATGAAATACTTGAAAATAAGAACAACTAGGAACTATATGCTTCCAAGTTTGGTTTCAAATCCCCCCAGGTTAAAGCTGTGGGTGCAAAGAGTTAGTGTTTCTATATTTCAGGATACAGGCAGGGCCTTGTAGGAATCTTATTTAATTATGTGCAATATTAATGTTATATTGATTATGTTATTGCCTGTAAATCCAGTTGCTTAATAAAGCTCCAGGCATTTTGCAATAAAGTTTCATTTGCAGTCAATTAAAGGGTGTCAAGGGGCAAGGAGCTATGTGAGGGGGTGTTGACATGAAGAGAAAAGGTCTGAGGACTGAGAGGCAGAGGAGCTACAGAGAATGGGTTGTTTGTGCAGCCGTAGGAATGCGCATATGGAAACACATACACTTGGGTACATAGGAAGGAGCGGTCCCACTGCCCTTATTTTTAGCACAGGGATCTGGAAATTTACAAAGGGCCGTCGGTACCTTCGCCTCAAATGCTGCACCAGGGGAGCATCTGCAGTGGGCAGGATGATGTCTGATTTAAAAAGTAGAAGGAAATGATAACTGCTAATATTGAGAGCACGTGGGGTGGGAACAAAGCATATTTCTCTTGCTAGTCATGTTTGCATCCAAGTCAGAGGAAATGCCACCACCCTTTGACAATCACATCTGCCACCAATATCAGGCCACATGTGGTCCCTCTTTTATCTCCCCACCAAAATCTCATGTCCTGTTTTAGCATCTGATGCTGAATTCAGGTCACCACTAAGTGATGGGATTTACTCGTTTCTGTCTTGCCGTGCGGGGTGTGCCTAAGATGTGGGTTCTAAGAACCAAACATGAAGTCCATATTAATGTTTTATATGTGACTCTTTGACAGCAGACCACAGGAAACAGAATAGGTGTTCTATAATTCAGGGAGACAACTGACCTTTTCCATCAGTGGATGTCTTAGAAAAGCCATACAGTTGTGCTTAATTTTTCCTGCTGCTGGGCAAGTAGACCCACCAGAATGGCTTTAGATTTTCTAAGTAAGTGACCATTCCCCTGCAAGGCTGAATTCCTGGTCTCTAGGTCACTGTGCTGTGTTACAGCATGGGACACTTCATGACAAGACATTTAATCATCAGGGGGAATATCAAAGGGACCATGTTTAGCATCATTAAGATAGTCTGACCCCAACGGCAGCTCTTGTCAGTGCCAAACAATTTTAAACCACACAATAAAACCTAGTATATCCACCACCATACTGCACAGACTTCTGAGGATTCACTTTACAGTCTCATGGTTTATCTTGACTGTCAGCTTGATTGGGTTGGGAGTTGTCCAGAAAACTGATGAACGCCCACTTGAAGACTGCCAGACAGAACAGCTCCAGGGTCTCTGATCTGGTCTGCAGTTTAGATCACTAATGGATTTAAAAGTTTAATGATCTATTGGGAGATGGTGGACACCAAGGAAAGGAGGGCTTTGTCAGGGAGAAGTGGTCACTATGCATTCATATTTCAGGGACCATTTCTTGTTGTGGTAACTTCCTGTCTTTCCTCTGCTTGTTGATGTAATGCCTGTGTCACACTGTGTCTTCCTTTCCAGCCACGATAAACGTAACCCTCTGAAACAGTGAGCCAAACTATAACATGACCTAGATGTGCATACATTACAACTTTAACATATTGTACTTAAGTCTTTGCTCACAACAAGAGGGTCTGACTGACATGCTGTGTTGTATTGGTGGGTCAGGGAGCTCTTCTACTTCCTGTGACGAAAACTTGCCCACAGCAGCCTCAACCTGCTGGGAGCCATTGCCCAGAACCCTGTGGGGCCTCCTGAGCTAATGTCATGTCTGTACGGAAGTCCTAAGTTTTCTTGCCACATTGCTGTCTGTGTTCCCACTGTTCCCCCACAGTTTACAAGATAGTGTTGCTCCTGGTTGAGACAAACCCTGTCTTCCTACAGGCTACTGACATTTTGCCATTGGTCTTCTACTCATCATGAGACAACTGGGCCAGCTCGTCTTTCTGCCTTAGCTCTTGTATGACAGTAGATCAGCGTGTCCCCTGCTGTCAGGCCAGCCCAGAGGTGTGGGAATTATCCACATGATCGTTTTATTTGCTGAGATAAGTCATCTGGGGGATCCAGTTTGCTCCATTGCTTGTCCCATTGGTAATAAAAAAGAGATGAAAAGCATCGTCTTGATACATACTTGGAAAAAATAAAACAAAAGTGATTCAAAGATGGTACAGGGCTGTAGGCTTAGATTTTGTAAAACCTACTTTTAATAAGGGTTTCAAATGCTTCAACCCCCTCCCCCCAACCCCTCCTAGCCCATCATCCAAAGGCAGGGGAGAAAAGATGGTAAACAGGACAAGGGGATGTGGACCTGTTTAGAAGTAGTTCTTTGAGGTGATTCCAATCTTTGTTTGTTAGGATCTAGCAGTCCGGTTTGGTAGTGACAGGATACCAAATATGATTCAGCAGCAGTGGCAAAAATCTAACAGAAATAATCAGGCCTCTGCTCAATTGGCATGAGTCACCAGGAGTGACCAGGACCAGCTGTACCAGGAGAATTTCTCAGCCATGCCTCTCTCAACAACGTGAAGATCAGTGAAGATGAAGATTTGAAACCAATGAAGCCTTGCAAAGCTGGCTATGCAAGTGTACCGTCACAGTCTGTTGAGTCCTATTTATGCTCTTTCCAAACATCATGTGCCCTCCCATGGTTCTTGCCTCAGGGAAACATCACGTAAGTCTGTATCACATGACATATGCAGAAACTTCCACTTCACAGGATGACATTTTCTGATCAGGGGCTAGGAAGGACTTGGAAGAAGTAAGAGACTAAGGAAAGGATGGAAGGTACTAGAGCTGAAGAAAGTTCTAAAGCTCCAAGGGCCCAGGCAAAAGTTTGAGTTTTCTGAGAGGTGTTTGCCTCCCCCACAGTTACCATACTGTGATCACATGCAACGGAGATGCACCGTGTTCATCAACCTCTTAAGAAATGGAAGGGAAGTCAATATAGCCGAGTGTGAATCATGCTCACAACAATGGTGACCAAGAAATAGTTCTGCCTGCTCTTAGCTTCCTACAAAGTGGGGAATTTAAACCCTGAAGATACTGCCCCATCTACAAAGACACCAAATCTCCTCCAGAAGAGAAGACACCACAGTGCCTCCCTCAGTTCTCACAGCCTACTGCTCACATCAATGCTTCTGCTGCGCACCCCAGGGACTCAGTAATGATGATTGTGTTTCCTGACAGCTAGGCGGAAGGATCTGGAACATTCCCATCAGAGGAAGATGATAAATGTTACAAATGATGGTCATGCCACAAATATGCTTCCAAACAGCAATGGTGTGGACTGACCACATCTGTGACTTAATCCAAAGCTTGGGCCTATGACCTGAAGTCATACTTCCATCCACCACACATGCTATGAGGGTCATCAGAGAGCATGGGAAAGCTGCTGTGCATCTTGCTTTCTGATAAATAGTGAGATGTTGCACAGTCTTGCTGCTTTAGACTGGCATGAATGTCTAACATTTCTTTTAATTAGTTAACTAATTAGTTAATTAATTAACTTATTCACTTTACATCCCACTCATTCCCTCCCCCCCACCCGTCACCCCCTTCCACAGTCCTTCCCCATCTCCCCACCCCTTCTCCTCTGAGTGGGTGGGTCATCCTATGTATCACCTCACCCTGGCACATCAAGTCTCTCTGAGACTAGGCATTTCCTCTCCCCCTGAGGCCAGACAAGGCAGCCCAGCCAGAAGAAAGTATCCCACATACAGACAATAGCTTTTGGAATAGTTCCTGTTAAAGATTGGGACCCACATGAAGACCAAGCTGCACATCTGTTACATATGTGAAGGGAAGCCTAGGCCCAGCCCATGTATATACTTTGGTTGATGGTTCAGTCTCTGAGACTCCCAAGGGTCCAGGTTAGTTGATTATGTTGATCTTCCTGTGGAGTTCCTATCTTCTTAGAGGCTGCAATCCTTTCTTCTAGTCTTCCGTAAGAGTCCCCAGACTCCACCCACTGTTTGGCTGTGGGTGTGTCTGCATCTGTTTGAGTCAGTTGGTAGATGGAGCATCTCAGAGAGGTTTAACATTACTTAATGGTAAAAAAAAAAGATTTACAATTTTAAAATGTGACTGTGTGGTTACTTAAGTAATAGTTTTCATTATAAACCTAATGAAACTAGCTATTTCTAAGACCTAGTTTTATATCCAGAATATCTTGGAAGATTAAATGATTTGTGTGTGTGTGTGCACACATGTGTATGCATGTGTATATTATCTATGTGTGTATGTATGTGTTGTGTAATGTTTGTGTGTGTGCATGTGTATGCATGTGCATATGTGTGTACATGCGCACATGTAATATGTATGTATGTGTGTGGTGTGTGTATATGTATGTGTGTTTGTGAGTGGTGAGTGTATGAGATGTGTATGAGCACAATATGTGTGTATGCAATATATATATAGGTTTGTGTGTGATATGAGGTATATGTGTAATGTGTGTATGTGTTTATATGTGATGTGAGTGTATGCAGTGTCTGTGTGAGTGCATGTGTATGTGTGTGCACACATGAATATATACCTGAATGGTCATTGATTGAGCTGTCTCTGTGAGTTCTCAGGTAAGCAAATAGCAAAGAACTCAATATCTAAGTGCCCTCAGTACCCACACCCATTGTAGCTAAATGCAGTGAGGCCTACAGAATTACATCCTGGGAATTAACACTCAACGACCAACTGTGTGTCCTAAGGGGGAAAGAGGCATCAAGGTCCTCTCTGCCTTTATCCACCCGTAGTAGGAACAATGACAGGAGCAAGGTCCTCATTGTCTCAATCATTCCACTGTAGACATCAGCCCCGTTTCTCAAGATAATGCTCCTCATGACACTCCTATTTGAGAACTTCAACTCCAACAATGGCTCAGCAGCTAAGAGCACTTGCAGTTCTTGCAGAGGACACAGGTTCAGTTCCCAGCATACACATGACATTTCACAATCACCTATAACTCCAATTATAGGGGATCTCATACCTCTTCTGATGCCTGCGTCATGTACATGGTGCTAATTACAAACACACAGACAAAATACTAGGCGCATGAAATAAATAGTTATAAAATATTTAGAAACCCCGAAGCTTGCAATAACCAGTGTTCTGACTATGAAATGCATTTTCAGAATGGGGCAGCATGGTCACATATCTGGTCCCATTTATTTGGCATTAAATTGGATTAGGTAGACTTCACATTGTCACTATTAGACACCGTGCCTGAGGACTTCTTAAGGATAACTCCCATTTTTAAAATGCAACATCTGTGGTGTTTGATCTTAGTAGTCAATTTAATTGAATCTGGGATCAAACAAAAGAGATACCTCTGATTGGGTCTGTGGAGACATTTTTAAGAAAGTATTATCTGAGATACGAGGCTCCCTACCACCACAGGAGAAGCATTTTCTGGAAGCCCAGATGGAAAGAGGTCTGAGGGGTGAGCAACACTTTCCTTCACCTGTCACTGTAACGAGTTGCTGGTGACTGCATCTACTTTGTCACCACCATGGTTCTGACCTCCTCCTCCGACATACAAGCTCATTCCCCATCCCTTCCACACGGACTGAAGGCCAGCAGCTCACTAGCAATCCTCCAGGCCATCAGCATCAGGTTGGGACTGCTGAGACAACTTGCCTTCTAGACTGGGGAGCTACTTGACTCCCAGCCTCCCCTGCATGAAGACAGTCATTGTCCAACTGCCCAGACCAGACCACGTAAGTCAATGTCACACATGCCTTTGTAATAAATTTATGTCTCATTGGTTCTGTTCCTGTAGAGAATCCTGACTAATGCAGTGGCCCTGTTTATATTGTCGTTGCTCCAAGAACTCCTAGATGTTCATCTGTGAGGGATTCTAATATCCCCAGTCATAATAGAACATTTCACCCTCAATAATCACAAAACTTTTTCATGGGGTTATGGAGCTCAGGTGCCGTTGTATCTCCTGCAAACACACTAGGGAATCTGGGGTGAGTCATTAAAGCCTTCAGGGAGGATTAGGCTGGGATAAAATCACTTTTCACAATCACTTTGAGCATAATTGCCCTTTTTTCAGAAGTCTGAAACAGAGTAGACCATGACACAAAGAAAATACATACAAAGCACATATGTATGTGTGCCTATGAGAGACACATGACTGAAGGAAAGCCTTATGAAGACGACCTTTACTTCATTGTGTAGAACACCCCTGTGGGTTCTAATTTAATTTACCATCACTTTATATGTTGTTTGTGACCAACTATGTTTATGTCAGGTCCTGCATGCTGTCAGATGTAGTGATCATACCTCTGCGAGAGGTGATGGCAGTGTACTCTGCTTCCTGCTATACTGGGCAGAACATAGAGATGGATGGAATGCTATTATCCTTTTATCCCACAGTGTGATCCTCTAAGGCAGCTGTTCCCAGCTTGGTGAATAGCTGTTTTACCCTAAGAAATCATGAGTCACCAGATCTCTGCCTCCTTCAGGTAAGAGGAGGTAGTACTTCATGTTTCTCAGGACAGATGTCCCTTAGTCCTAGGGACAACACATCTGGAATCTTAACAATCAGATAGCTTTGGTCATGGATACAACAAAAATATCTGACAGGACCGACCAACTTCAAGAAGTCAGGATTCATTCTGAGGTTTTTTTTTTTTTTTTTTAAGAGAATAAATGGACATAGAAGGAGTGTGGGCTTCACCTGCTCACATCTTGGGGGACTTGGAAAGAGAGAGACAGAGAAAGAGAGAGACAAAGACAGACACAGAGACATGCAGAGAGCTAGAGACAGAGCACAGATACACAAGGAGAGGGACAAAGAGAGATACACAGGGAGACAGAGACAGAGAGACAGACCTACAGTGTGGGGCTGGGCCTGATCATATCTTGGGGGACTTGGAAGATCAGAGGGGAGAGAGAGAGAGAAAGAGAGAGGGGGAGAGAGAGAGAGAGAGAGAGAGAGAGAGAGAGAGAGAGAGAGAACAGACAGGGAGACAGAAATGGAGATACAGACAGAAAGATAGAGACATAGCACAGAGACACAAGGACAGAGACAAAGAGAGAGAGAGACACACACAGAGAGATAGAGAGATAGACCTATAGTATGGGACTTCACATGCTCACATCTCACATCTTGTGGGGGGGGCTTGAGAGAGAGAGACAGAGAGAGAGAGAGAGAGAGAGAGAGAGAGAGAGAGAGAGAAACAGACAGACACAGACACACAGCACACAGACATACAGAGAGCTAGGGATAGAGCGCAGAGACACAGAGATAGAGGCAAAGAAAGATAAAGAGACAGAGATGCACAGAGATGGAGAGATGGAGAGACATAGACACAGAGACAAATAGACACAGAGGTACACACAGACATACAGAATGACACAGAGAAACAGAGAGACAGAGACAGAGAGAGACACAGAGACAGAGAGACAGACACAAAGACACA
>NW_021605262.1:3106640-3186176 GCF_004785775.1 Grammomys surdaster | reverse complement strand
AGAGAGAGAGAGAGAGAGAGAGAGAGAGAGAGAGAGAGAGAGAGGCACACATAGATCTAGAGTGACACTGAAGCCTGGCTAAGAAATCCTTAAGGACTGCCTTCCAGAGGCCCAATATCTCCATCCAGGCCATCTCTCAAAGGCTCCATATCTTCCCAAGGCAGCACCATGAAATGGAAAGCATTTGTCGTGGGCAATTGCCATTTAATTTATGACAACTCCTCCACATGAATTTAGTTTTTATGAGCAACGAAACCATCTCCCATAAGCCAGCAGGAGGGACTCCCTTTGGTCCAACTAGCCCAGGTTAGACTCCATCCCATGCTCATGTCCTCCTGTATCCCAGAAATGTCAGATTTATGGTCATTCACACTGGGGTGATCAGAAGGCCTTGTCCAGGGTGTGGGAGTGATTGCCACTGGCCAGACAAAGGAACATTGTCTGTTGTCCTCTTGTCTGCCACCAAACCTCCCCTCCCCTCTGGATTCTTGGAGTCTGGTTAAAGTAGACACATTGGGAGCTCTTTGCAAGAGATGAGCACTATGAGCGTGCGTACATCTAGAAACTCTGCCATCCTCCCTGCAGATGCTGTGGAGCATGGAGCTGCGCTTATGGGCGTTGGTCTGTCCAACAGGAGCCATTGCTAGTGCTTCACCTCCATGAACACACACACTTCACACACCTTGCACTTAGGGGCTGCACTCTTAGCCAATGGCCAGAGCCAACCAAGAGCAACTCGCCTTCCAGATACACTAAGCAGCTAGCCCCTCTCATCTCAATGACAAGGCCAGGCCCTGCCTTGCTGTGGGGTCCTTTGTTTGCCCCTTAGACGTGGATTAGCCACTTGACTTCTGTTTTCTGTCTTCTCCCATTCTTTGTTTGCTCTGCTAGCTCAGTCTATGGTGTCTCAACATGCCCCCACCCACCCACCCACCCAATGACTGAGAAGCAGAGAACCGTAGCCTGATAAAAGCAGGGTCTACATGGGCTAACCTTGTTTATTCAGTGCATTCAGAAGGTCTACTCCCTCAACTCTCTTCTCTCCTATCCTTACTCCCAGGACTAATTTATCCTTCTGCTTCCAGCTTCCCTCTTGCTAGTTGTTTCTATAGACCCAGTAGAATGCTCTTCCCTTCCCTCTTCTTCTCCCTCCCTTCCCCTCTCCTTCCATCTTCTTTCCCCTCACCCCTTCCCCCTCCTCTCTTTTCTCCATGCAGCTTCTATGTGGCATTTGTCACAACTGAACTCCCTTGTGCTCATAACAGAGAAACCAGTCTAGTAATGGGGTTAGCGTCCACAGCTTTAGCCTCTGTAGTCACTGGGGTGAGTTAGCTCTAGGGTTTACTACTGTATAGTTATGTCTGATCATTAGTTTCTCCTTTCTTGCTCTACCCTTCTGGAAGGTTCTAGGACACCTGTTCAGGCCGCCTAGCTCAGTACATGCACAAGCTCACCCAATTAGAGGACCCTGAATATATACAGGGATGACCCTTGATGGAGACCCTGTAGCCTGGGCCTCTTCACTGGTCTCACATCCCCACCTGGCACACAAATGTGCTTCTCCAGCCTGGTAATCACATGGGGAATCTTGATTTCCCCCATCAAGTCTGAGCCATGCTATCTTGCCCTTCAAAATGAGTGGTGAGGACAGCTTGCTTCCAATTGTGTTAATCCAATATATCCACATCCGGCCAATGCACACATTATCGGAGAGTCAGGGACTCTTCTTACAGAGTTGATACTGGGTTGTTCAGGATGCTGGTGTGGAGGTATGGAGCATTCAAGAGTGTAAGTCCCATGACTGTGAGCTGCCAGTGGTTGTCTCTTAAAGGAAACTGCACATATTTCACCAGGAGACTTATCTGCTCTTCAAATGGAAGAGAAATCAGCCCTTAACTGAAACCATCGGCCTGAGCCATGACAGTCTTTTATTCATTACACACAGCATAGCCCCATGTCAAAGTAATGGGATGGCATTGCTGGTGAGCCCTGAGGGGGTGAGCAGATCACTAGATTGGGACTTTTGTGTATGTGATTGGGGTCTCAAAGTGACAAAAGGGGCTCTGCAGCGATATACCCAGATGCTAGCCAGCTAAGAACCAGGAGTAACATCTCATCAGACATCGCTGGTAAAGTACTGAGACCTCAGCCCCAGAGATAAGCAATACAGGTATTGCCTTCTTAGTTGATGCACTGTTTCTGAGTACGGCTTGATAGTAACAGGGGTCTTGAGATATCCTTAGCAACTCAGTTTCCAGGAGGCTGGATGGTTTCCACGTACTTCATCTCTGGGAGGCAGAAACCATTAAGTCCCATGTTTCAGGAGAGGAACTGCGGTGCTGAGGAGCTGAGTAACTCTTGAGAAGCTAAACTGGTTTTCCTGGCTGCACTCTGGGGAGAAGCAAAGGACATTGGCCATCAAGAGCATGCACAGGTGTGAGGCACGCATGGGGCCCCAAGTCATCAAAGGGTTCACACACAGGACTCCATACTCAGGGTGTCAGGCTGTGAAGATTGAGTACTACTGAATTTTACTGTGATTTCCTTAAATCTCGCTTCAGCAGCTGACTAGCAAAGCAATACTCCAGCAGGATGGAGCTGTGTGTTCAGGTGTGAGAGCCACCACCACCAGCACGTTCAAATGTGGCTCTGTGTTCACGGCCAAGCATGTAGTGAATGCTACACACACCTGGCACAAGCCTGTGCTCAGGCTGATGTGGTGTCTGGCTAATAATTCCAAGTTCTTTTCTTCCTGGATGGCCTGGACAGCTCCTGCCTGCCTGCGTGCGTTATTAACAGAAAGCACTTGGCTTCACTTTTCCCCGGGACTGGTGAGAATTAATACGGAGAGTTGAAAGGTGCCTTTGGGGTAAAGCAGCCTGAGTGGGAGGAATCAGGCCTCCTGAGCTCAGATGGACTTGCATGTCCTGTGGACATGCCCAAGGCTGTTTCTGTCTGGCTTTCATGGTGAGTTATGTTATCCGGATCCAGGCAAGGGAAGGAGATGGCATGAGAGGTTAAAAGGAGTGAAGGGGAAAATTGATTTTTCAATCGAAAGTGTCGTTGCATTGATAACAGACTGCCCCAAGATTATAAAGCTTCCTACGTCCATGTCCACTGCAGTCACCCAGAATTCATTTAGCTCTTTCTTTTCTTCCTAATGAAAAGATCAGGATTAATAGCTAGCTAAACAAATTTATGTGAGATTGGGGTTCTCTGTAGCTACGAATGAGTAATTGTTGGAGTTTATCGTTGTGGTCTTGTTAGAGACGGATGGAAAGGGAATAAGAAGCTGGCAGAAACCTGGCTCCGAAACAGAGCAATGAGTGTCACAGCACCAGTCTTCAGGCAACCCCACCTGAGCATCAGCTTCCTGCTCTTAGACAGGGGCGACATGGTCGCTCTACGACTCTGTCTTCTCCCCCTGGAGATTTTTGTGCTGGGGCTTAGGGGTTGAAGGAGGACTATGAATTTGGTGCAGCCATGTTTCCCTGGCAACCACTTTACTGTGATTTTGGTATCTTTTGGAAGATGATGGGGGTCAGAGGGAGATGCTGCCTTCCCTCCTTGATCCTGCAGCTGGCCGGCTCCACATTTCGGTGGCTTGAAGAAAGAAATCTTTTTATTTCTGGAACTTGGACTTGAACCCAGGGCATTGTGAATGCCAGACAATGCAAGTACGTGACCACTGAGCTTCCTTCCCTTCATAGGTTTAATTTTGAGACAATGTCTTGATAAATTCCTTAAGCTGCATATTTTATTTTGATACAAGGTCTCACACTATAAGGCAGCCCAACAGGGATATATTATGTAGCCCAGGCTGGCCCCAAATCTGAGGCAATCCTCTGTCTTAGACTTCCAAGTGGTGGGATCACAGGTGTGCACTACCGTGGTCCAAGGTTGCTCCTTAATAGCAGGGTTGACAGGCCTATGCCACCAGGCACAGCTGATCTCTCTCTTCTACACAGCACAGTGAGGCTTGAGTTGACAGGAAGCCTCTCACGTTTTCAGCCTTCAAAGTCCCATCTTCCCATCTTCAGATATGTGTGCCGAGGGAGCCCAGGTAGGCAGTGTTCAGAAGCCTTCCTCCAGGGCTCTTATCACATTTTAACTTGGTGATTACCTCTCCCTTTCTGAAAGGAGTATTAACCTAGCTAGACATGGCCTTGAGAAAGCTTATTTTCTGGAAATAATTTTATTTATTTATTTTCATACATCGATACACATATGAACTCACAGAGACTGTGGCAGCACGCACAAGGCCTGCAGAGGTTCAAGCCAGACAGAGTTCTAGCACTGACAGGGAAAGTGCAAATGTCTGTGTTCTTTCTGATGAGGTTACCTACCAATCATGATGGACTCATGGCCATGGTAGGACGCTTATGTTTAACTCAGTTGTCCCTTTAAAGGTCCCATCTCTGAATGTTTTCACACTCTGCAGTTTTAGGGTCAGAGTTTTAGAATATGGACTCTGAGGAACTTGACAGAGATGGATTTGGGAAAGACTGAAGGTCCCTCTGCCAATGGAGGGTCTCACCACTGACTTGAGCCACCAAATCTCCAGCAGAAGCCCTCCCTTTGAGTGATGTCTCTGTTCTCACACTAAGAGTATTCTCCTTTTAACTCCCGTGTTCTGTTTCAACTTCCTTCGCTTTTACCACCAAAGGACTGAATTTATGGACATGATTTATAAAGTTTTTGGTATCTGTGACTATACTGTAAATGATCTCGGATCATTTTAGGACTAGGCATGAAATATTCTGCAGCAAACATGTGTGTCAATATCAGCTTTAGGCTTACTGTATTGTGTTTCAGTTGGAGTTAAGTTCATGGCTTTTCTTTGTAAACTACGACTGGCTTTGATTTGGTCACTACTGCTTTGCAAGCGCTGCAGAGTTTTCATAAAACCCCACCTCACCTTCCTCAACTCCCACATGCAACCACTCTGAATATGAGCTGGCAAAGATGGGGGTCTGGAGCGCTGGAAGTTGGAGAGTCGTCTGTCTTTTTGCAACCTTTTTCCAAACAGTGGGTTGGTCTAAGCACCAAGAAATAGTGTTAGGGGTGGGCATTTGTAGAGTGAATGAGTTACAGGGTGATGCTTTCCAGATGAGAAGTCTGAGGAAGCAGTCATACCTCTTCACCCAATAGGAAATATTAGGAATGAAAGATCTACAATGCAAGTCAGGATGATCTTAGTCTGCTACAGGCTGGATATGGATAGTTTATAAGGAAGGACACCTTATTTGATTAGTTCCCCAAAGTCTGACTCAAGAGTTGCACCTGACAGAGGCCAGGTGACCATATGTAGAAAGCAAAGAGGGAAAATATGAAGAGGAACATGTAGGAGAGGGTTAGAGCAGATTTTACAATAAATATAATCATTTACCAGTCTCACCACATCTCAAAGCTCTTTAGTCAACACTGTCAGACTGGAGATTAACTAACCTAGGACTTTAGGGAAGCACACCAGGGGCCTAACCACACAGTAAATCTACTGGAGCCTTGAGCTTGGCTACCCAGTCTTCACAGTTCTGAGAAACTAGTCTTTGCTGATTATTATTTTTGACACCTGAATTGTTTGATTATAGCAGCCAGAGCCAGAAGGTCACAGTGTCAGGGCACAGGACATCATTTGTAGAATTTACTTTTAAATCCCCCTACAATCTAGGTAGGCATGGGTAAGAATTACTTCTCACTGCAGTGGGACACTAATAAGGAGACTACACTGTAGGTATAACAGAGGACAGGGAGACCATGAGAACTTGGAATGGCCTTCTCTATTTCATCTATGCTAAGACTTCTCTAAAATAAGATCTATTGAAATATAAACCCCAACAACCCCAACAGAAGGGTCTGAGCCCTGGGCCTTCCTGCAGCCTTCTTTGCAGCCCTCTCCATGAAGCTCCCTGGCATTGAACTTCAGATCTATCCATCACGTGTCAAAATAAACGCAGCCTCCCAGTTACGGAATACCTTCTCATCCCTCATTCCCACAGACTTCACAGCCATCCCTACCTTTAGTCTGCACCAGAAGAAAGGAGCTGTGATCTCAACGTTGCAAGCTTTTATTTACCTTATCTGTAATATAATTAATAGATGACTGCTCGGAGATCAAGGTGCTTTGAAAGGGAATGAGACAGCCTTGTATGAAACTTGCTCTTTTGAGTCCGTCCAGGCCCCTATCAAAGTCTGCCTGATAATTTCATGTAAATCCTGGTGTTCCCAACCAGAATCTTTTAACCTGCGCATACTATTCTTAACACACTACATTTCAAAGACAGTGAAGGCTGGTCTAATGTGTTACAGAATTACATTAAAACCGTCCAGCAGAAAATCTCACTGATTTCTTAAAATTAATATAGAACCTCATTTACAAGTCATTCTCCCAGATCTCCCAATCCCTCAAAAAGGGCTAGAAGAAGGAAACAAGGTCCTGAGTGTCAAAGCATCTGGTTTCCTGTGGGTAGAACCTTGCCTGGGATTTTTGGATTCTGGACCTGTCGGGACACCCTCTGTGATGACATTAGATTCCACTGTTAACCCTCTAGACCATAATATATCAGTTTACCCTCTTTCTCTGGTGCATGCCCAGACACAATTGTGCATATTTTCTCTGCTAATCAGTTGTCATTTTAACCAATCTCTTACCATTAAAAAGTGAGCTCACTGGGGGATGGGAGAGGTTCGATTGGGAAATTGCTTGCCACGAAAGCATGAGTATCTTAAGTTTGGATCACTTAAAACGAACATAAAATGAACAAGCAACAACTGGACATGCCTGTGCTAACAAACGGCTCAAAGATAAAGGCTTTCCATGTGAACATGAACACACAAATTCAAGAAAAAGTCAGGCAGGCAGGGTGGTTAGTCCTCTTCACGTGGGTTTTGTTTCTGGGTTTTCGTATAGACTTGGCAGCTGTAGTCATGATACCTTGGTGGATAACAAGAGAGACATGGTAATGGTGGTCATGGCACCTCTCTGGCTGATGGTATAAGCTTGGCAGTGATTGACATGGCATCTTACTGGTTAACAGTATAGCCTTGGCAGTGACGGGCATGATGCCTCTCTTTACTTGAGTCAAATCCCACTAACTTACTTGCAGCTTTTAAGTTAATCCAACCACAAGGATACTGCTTCTCAAGATGGCTACATTAATAAATCCAGGGATTGAGATATGTCCCTTCCTGTGGGGAGACAGTAGCTGGCTCTCATGGTTGCTAATCCTATGGAGGGATTCTCTAGCTCCCCAGGAACTTCTTTAGAATGTGGGCTGACTTCTTCCTGTTCTTTAGCCTGTAGGGTCCGAAAAGGAGTTCTTCTCCATGTCCCCACCTCTTCTGTGGTGCTATGGTACATACAGTGTTACCTTTGTACCAGAGAAGCTCAGGGAACTAGGTCATGAGCTACAGGATTGGAGGGAGGAGAGATGGCACTTAGCCTAGAGATTTCTGATGATTATTTTGCCCTTAAAATTCCAATTTTGAGGGCAGCCTTTAAATTTGTTCCTTTTCCATCATCTTTCCCTGGATTTAGTATTCAGTCTAATGATGAGACCTGTCAAAAAACTCTAGGCACTGTAGTCTACCAGGAGCTGCTGTTTTTTGAAAACATGCAAATGTATGAGTGTACATACATGTACATGCACCTGTACATCCATGGGTCCACGTACTGGCTGGTTTTGTATGTCCACTTGACACAAGCTGAAGGAATTACAGAGAAAAGAGCCTCCCTGGAGGAAATGTCTCCATGAGATCCAACTGTAAGGCATTTTCTCAATTAGTGATCAAGAGGGGAGGGCTCATTGTGGGTGGTGCCATCCCTGGGCTGGTAGTCTTGGGTTCTATTGAAAGCAAGCTGAGCAAGCCAGGGGAAGCATGCCAGTAAGTAATATCCCTCCATAGCCTCTGCATCAGCTCCTGCTTCCAAATTCCTGCCCTGTCCTGTCTTCACTTTCTTTGGTGATGAACAGCAATGTGGAAGTGCAAGCCAAATAAACCCTTTCCTCCACAACTTGTTTCTTGGTCATGCTATTTTGTGTAGGAGTAGAAACCTTGACAAAGACAGTCCATAAGTGCTCATGGACACATATATATGAATGTCCCTGGTGTCCTGGAAATATTTACTTCCTAGGCACAGACCTAAAGTTTGGGTGGTGGAGTTTTTCATGTCCTGGTAATTTCTCATTTCTCTCCCTCCTTTTGTCTCACCTTTGAAACCACCCTGGACACACATTTGAATATAGATTGCATATACCATGCTCTGGTGGGTCTCTGCTGCTTTCTGGACCCTATTGCTATCTGTGGAGATTAACTCTTTAAGATACAGGGTGGGCCAATGTGGATGCCTTCTTGGTCCTACTAAAAGGAGAACTTCAGTGAACAAGGAGCCAATCTGTAGAGGAGGCCTCTCAGTAGAGAGGAAGGATCTGGGAGATTGTTTTCCTCCTCTCAGCCCTAGTCATTTACTCAGCGAATGTCTGGGGCTAGCTTGGGACTTGGGAAAAATCTTTGCTCCCCAGTTTGCATCAAGGTTCTGGTGTTCCTTGGGAGAGGGAAGTTCCTAAAGTTCAGCTACATTGAAAGGGAAGGGTCTGATGAACCGGAGGAACTGAAGAAAGAGAGGAAGGCAAGGAATAGCAGCAGGTCTGTGACAGTCAGTACTTTTACCTGGACCAGTGGTATCCTGACATCCTGGATGAGTGTCTGTGGGTCCTGTTGGGCAAAGGCCTGAGGACTGGAAGCAAGAAATCAAAAAGTGGGAAAAAAAGAAGGAAACAGTAGTACACTTGGCTCTATCTACCCCACAGGAGAGGGAGACTGTGGTGGAGGGACCATTGCAGGAAGGCCTGTAATATGGGAGTACCGTGGGTCTAAGAGTTCTTTCTTAGGGGTTATGAGGGGACAACCACTCTGGGGACTCTGAGGGCATTACCTGGGCTGATTTCATTCATTATGCTTGTACTTCCTCTAGACTGAGGTCCTTAGATCCCAGTTCAATATAATTTCTGGAAGTCTCCAGTCAGCTGGGTAGCTGGTGACATCTGCAAGCCTTTCTTTCACATAAGGGATTAAAACTACAAAGGAAGGGTTTCTCCAAATTGTTTTCACACTGGTGCCTCTTGGTAGTAATATCTTGCAAGAGTCCCAGAGCTTCTGTAATGTGAGGAGCAGCCAGCTTCTCTTCCCCCATTAGAGGCTGAAATGCAGAACCTCTCTAGTCTCAAAAATCCCCCCAGCCAATTTTTCTGAGAGGTCTTTGTGCCTGCATTATCACAGACATAGGGTCAGCAGTGGGTATCTCCATCACATGAGGACCTTAGGCAACCCAGGGCCAGGGCCATCCAGTCCCTGGAAGAGTAGAGAAAATGTCATGGAAGAGGACACTGAAGACTTCAAGTTATTAATCAAAGTCTTCATCACTGTAGAGCTTCATGCCCTGTGTTGTGAAGCATGTTCACTCTTTCTGCACCATTTGCATAAGCAATCAGACCAAGGATCTTCCCTGCACCTGGTTGCCCATTCACAGCAGTTAAGGAAGATCAAAAGATTACAATGAGGAAGAGATAGATGGAGAGTAGCTTGCCTGGAATTTTCAGCAGTCTCTCCAGACTTTGGAGTGTCTGTTTGGGGGAAACACTTTGAGCCTGCAGATCCTGGGTGCTCATCACATGGGAAAGTAGAGCCTTGGAGTTAAGGAAGAGGAAACTCCTGGTGCTGGGAAGAACAGGAAACTATGAAAATCATGTCTCAAAGGAAGGACGAACGTTAATGTTCCGTTTCCTCTGCACAAAAATATAGGCATCTGTGGGGCTATGTCGCGTGTGTGTGAATTCAGTGGGTTGAGTTGTGGGTCCTGTGTGTTTGCCACCCCAGGTGGCTACAGCTGTGGCTCAGGAGGCAGAAGCATAGGAAGTTGAGTGAGTTTACTCCATGCTCGCTGGGAAGAGTGTGAGAAGTTGCAGGACTCCACCCTGGGCATGGGGAAAACAGTCTGAGACCCTGTGTGGGCCGGAGTTCTTGGGTTGGAGATCTCCAGGCCAGGCAGCTGCCAGAGACCAGCTGGTCTCAGCCCTTGGGCTTCCAGGTGCTGCTCAGAGGCCGCAGAAGGGGGTAGAGACTATTGGTCAGAGTTAGGGTTAGGGCTGGGTCATGGTTGTGAGTGTGACAAAATGCATGCTGCCCCTTGTGAGGTCTCCAATCTTCTGGATCTCCATCCATCTCTAGCCAGTACTCAACCAGAAACCATGCTGTTCTTTCACAGTCCTACAGGCATTCCCACATATATGAATGGCATTCTCTAAGTTCAGCTTGTTGGCTTGTTGCAGAGAAAGGCTTGGGGACAGGAGTTTCTTTGTCACTTGACAAATGCTTGTCCTTGGGCTCAGAACCCTTTGAAAGAGTATAGGAGTAAGAGTAGGGGGATTGGAGGGTGATTCTAGCACAGATAATGTTCAGAAAGCCTCTAGTGTGCTCTGCTGGTTTGAGGCAAGAGTTCACTGGAGAGAGCTCAGAGAGAGCATCTTGGCTAGACTTGTGCCACATTTAAGCTCCTCTGCATGGTCAGCCCATAAACATTTTAAGGTAAATCATGCTTGGACAGGGCTGCTGAATTATTCTGGAGGCTGGACACTGCTCTCCAGGGGGACTCTTTTCCTTAGCACTCCTGGTCATGGTTTTTCTTTCTATATCAGGGCTGTCAATTTTCTTTCCCTCTGGAAGAAGTATGGTACCCAAACACCTGCTGGGACTTCTGGCATGTTAGCTTCACTAATATTCAACTTTCCCTCCACAATGATGCTTTTGACGGCCTTATTTTGGAGCAATACAAAATCATCTGATATCTGGTTTCAGGACCCAGGATTAGCATTCATCTGTGAAGTTGATGACTCTCTTCAGTTTGTGCCATAGTCTCTGCATCAGAGACATGTGGAATTCCTTCCTGGATTCTTTCAAGGCTGGAGGATAGCCCAAGGCTGCTATATGGAATCTCTCATCCTAGCATGGCAGTGGACTGAGGTCTGAACTCACTGGGTGTTCTATTCTATGTCTAGCCAGGAGAAAAATAAATTCTTGTCAGACAAACAGGGACACATGTGTGTATATATATCTTTTGAGTCTTACACCCCAGCATGCTGCAAACATGATCCTCATCTTCCAGCATATTCCCCCCCAAGCCATACCTATTTCTCTTCAATAGCATGAGTTCTTCTCTGATGTGCCCAGAGGCTGTGACCAGGGACACTCTTTCCGTACTACTTGTGGAACTCATTGGTTTACTTCCTGGTTTACCTTCAGAGGCTCCTCTGACCTCAGGATGTAACTCAGAGTCTTAGTCTAGGTACAAGGTTAAAGGGAAATGTCAAGAAAAATACATGTTTGATGGAATTGGAGAGACTGGAAGGCATTGGTGTCTCTCCAGACAGCACTCAAACCCTTCAGGACTCCACCAGGGAATTTGGGTCTTCTGTGAGTAGGACCCACTCAGGAGGAAAGCCTTCATGATTAATGAGCAACATTAGAGGCTGATGTTAATGGTATCCTAGAGTATACCAACCTACAGCATCCTGTGAACAGGAGTTACCTAACCCATCATCCAGAAACAAAGTCTTTCATCTTCCTTCCAAGCTTCCTTGGCACCTGAGTATAAACCTGGAATTAATTTAAATTATTCTTATATTTTCCCTCCTCAAGAAGCCCCCGAAGTGTTTTGGGCACGGGGAGGGGCCAAGCAGGAACAGGAACCCTGCCTTTATCTTGTCTGTTCTCACAAGAAAAGGTGCAGATGTTCTCCCTATTCAACAGTGGAGTTCCTGAGTGACTACATGAGCAGACAGATGTGTTTTCAGTGGTCATCAGCTCACTTACTCTTCTATGCACAGAAAAATCAATTGTTCTTCTGTCAGTCACACCTGATCAGGAGGCCATTGGGTATGAAGCAAGTTACCCAACTTGTTCTTAATAACATAGGAAAAAGAACCCAGCACCAGACTTCAAAGTCCACAGATCCTTCACTCAGTTGGACTTTGGCCTGGAAGAATCCCCTCTATGCTCACTTCCCCAGGGACATAAGGCAATGATCATGTGAGATGACAGCTGTTCCCTCTGCACTGTAATGAGGGGTCTGTTCTGTACACTGAGAAGCAGTGTCAGAGGCTCCCAGATGACTGAGAGGCTGCAGGTGCTATATCCACTAAAGACTGGGAGCTTTGTAGAAGCCTATGGCTCAGATGTGGAGGCCCAATGTCTCCAAGCCAGTCAAACACAGGTTATGCTGTAGAATGAACATCTCAGGACAAGTTATTCATTATCAGGATGGAGGACTGCGTCTTTGTCTCACCTGTGTCCTAGTTTTCTGTCTATTGCCATGATGATGCACAACCATGACCAAACATGATGACCAAAGACAACTTAGGGGAGGAAAGGTTTATTTCATCTCACATCTTATCATAACTTCCTGGATACAATCCATTATTGAGGGAAGTCAAGGCAGGAACTGAAGCAGGGACTTGGAGCAGAAATCATGGAGAAATCTGCCTTATGGCTCACTCAGGCTCATGTTCACCTAGCTTTCTTATACAGCCCAGGACCACCTGCCTAGGGAATGGCAACGCCTACAATAGGCTTCAGTGTTAGTGTACCACATAGATGAATAGTCAAGTCTCATAGCAATGGTAGGATGGGTTTCTGTCAGCACACTAGACTTTCAGCTGGGCTTTTGTTTTTGTTATTGCAGCCATATATTATACACACACTGTATGAAGTGTAGCACATTGCTTTCCCACTCCAGCTTTATAAGCCTCATAGACTGGAGCCATCAGGGGCCTTTGCAAACAGAGGCTATTCAGGGTCCAGAGCTCAGTGTGGATTGCTTGGGTGCACACTTCTCGAGTGTTCCTGATGGACCTTTGGAAGGAATTGAAGGAGACTTGGGCCAAGACCAGTGTGTGAGGGATTCTATAGGGACACCATCTAAGCACTCCTAGTCTGGGACCCCTTGATAGATTTAAAATTCCTACATCTGATACCTATAGAACTAGGTTGTGAATTAATACAATGATTTCACTCCCTGTTTCTCATACCAGGTGAGCCACAGGTGTAGAACATACTTAGGAGTAGTTGCTGTCCTGGCTTATAGACACCTTTACCGTGTACTACCACTATTGCTAGTAATGCATGCATTTTACCAAGAAGCTAAAGAGGAAAGAGACCTTTTCCCGAGGATTTATATCTCAGAAAATGCTGCAGTAGGGTTAGGAAACTCCAGGAAGAATCCAGGAAATGATTGCTCTCTGAGCAGTAAGGCCTTTGACTGGTGTCAACTTTGTCAGCTGGACTGGTACCTGAGTAGCCAGAGACAAAGGATAGCGTTGTAAGGCTATGGGTGAGGAAAGGGGAGACAAACTGTGTCTCATTCTTCCTGTGTAGCTAATTCTGATTTCTGAAACAATTTGTAACACATTTTTGGGACATTCAGATGATCCCAACTAAACATTCAGACCACACATTACTATTCTGGGAAACGCCATTGAAAGCACGGATACTTCTGCACAGTCTAACTCATTACATTTTTATGACTTTGGTTAACACTAGACTATAAAAAAACAGTAAATAACTCCTAAGAGCAGAGCCATTTGCTTAAAAATATTTTATGAGCTCAATTTTGGGGATGGCCAAACATTCCACTAGATTTTTCTTCCCCTCTGTATACATGTAAGCTTTGTGTTAAGAATAGCTCTGCCTGGTCACAGTGCTTTCCCGATCAGCAAGAGAAGGCTGCATTTCTGCTGGAAGGGTGCCTCCTGAAACTTCCTCAGTGTGTTCTTCAGAGAACCTTCAGGAGGGAGCCATATAATTAAATCCTACTTTGGTTATTACTAAGAATAGACCCTCACTGCTACCCCAGGAGTATCAGGCCACAAGAACCTGCCATGATTTCATTCTTGGAATCTGAACAGCTGCTGATGAACTTGGATCTCCAAATACTCATTTACACTCTAATGCCAAGTGCCTCTACTTCACATATGGAGGGGACTGATGGTCAAGTTTTGCCCTCACATTGGTGGCTAGGAATGAAAAGGAAGGAATGGACATGGGTGGATCCTGAGTGCTCTTGGGCTTCTGGCCTGAGCTGCGTCTCTGCTCATCTGCTCTCAGGAGTTCTGTGAGCCAGGAGAGAGTCAGAAATCCTGGAAGGGCAGAAGAGTCACAAGGGACTCTTCTGGTCCCTTGTGTATAGATAGTGGTGCATAAATGACTCTCACAAAGGGATGCGACTCTCAGTAGAGGGCCACACACTGTGTCTTGTGTCCCTGGTGTCCAACTTGGCCAGTGGTGCCAAGATGTGACCAACAACACAGCAGCTCTGTCGATGAGATTCACTCATCTTACAGTGAACACACAGTGGGCATGGAGAGAAAAGATTGCCTGATTATATGCAGTTAAGAAGTAGCATGGCCATTACAATCTGGGGATTAACAGTCTCACAGGGATTGCAGTCCTAACAGATTCTTCTGTATCCCTCTTCTTCGCTGCTGAACTGAGGACCAGGACCAGGCTCCTGGCTCCCACCTATGCCTTATATGTGAAGATGTCCAGGTTCACATCAGAATTCCCACCCCTGTAACTGTGTCTAATTCCTGCTCCAGTGGATGTGATAACTTCTCAAATGTGCCACACCGAACCACTGAACCAGTGACCTTACAGCCTTGGAACTTAGATGATGTCTGTAAGACCATGGGGAACATTCCAAAGTCACATGACAATAGGTAATGACTGTGGGATGGAATTTGCCCAGAAACATGGGAAGATATAAGAAGCCCATCCCTGATAACACGTACCAGAGTATAGCTGGATTCTTCCACCAGATCTAGGTAGAGGTGGGATATTCAGATTTGGTTCAGGTCAAGTTTGGGGTTAGTTTTAGATAGTGAAGTCTCAAGCTAAACCTTAATCTGAGGTGCTAGTGCTTTTCTTGGAGTTCCTCATGTGCCATCCCATTTCAGAGACATGAACACCTAAAGGATTCATTTATTTCCACATCAAAAATTTCAAGTGGAAGAGATATCCAAGAAGAAGTCTAAGCTGTGGGAAGCAAGTAGTTTTACATGAACACCCAACAGCATATGAGACATGTGTTTCAACAGTCTGTCCACATGTGTCCCAAGGTAGCTATGAATGTGACTCATATTTGTAGACCACAGATTCATGACGTAATGCTGAAAGACCAGATAATGATGCTGGAGATGTGGAACAAGGTGCCTTATCCAGGTGCCTTCATTATCATTCACTAGTGTTGCTTGCTTTCCCCAGGTTGTGTGCATGTGTGCATGTGTGTGTGTGTGTGTGTTTGGTGTAACACTGCCCAAAGCTTCTTACTTGGCAGACATATATTCTCATTAATTGTTCCCCTCTATGCATCCTTTGCAAACTACACAAGGCTAGTTAAAAAAAGCATGTGGCTTTTGGGGAGTGAGAGAGAGTGGAGACTAGAGGTCTCTGGCCTCCCACGGTGGGTCCAGGTAACATAAAGTTGGTAGCAGAGCTGAGCCTTGCACCACACTGTGTGGATGTCTGGAAATGGTATTTCCCACATTACACCACACATCCACAGAGGCAGGATCACACAGCCCACTTCTGTGAAATATTGCTGTAATTATAAAAAACCAGAAGATCGCATATGCCACATACCTAGAATCTTACTCTCCATAAACCCTAGTTAGGACTCAGGGCTTATAGGGATACCAGCTGCCATCTACACCATTATGATGGGTGACTTCATCTTCAGGAGAGGAGAGATATGCTGGCTGCATTGACTGGCCCTTCCACACAATCCTCTTGTGATGTATCTGATGGAGACATCTGAGTTTGCACGCTTCGTGGTCTTCATCTGAATCCAGATAGGGAACGCTTTGTCAAGATTTAGAGCCCAGGAAATCAGTCCATTACATTCTCAGTAGGTGCCACTTATACGCCTTTAAGCCACATCTGTCGAGATAAAACGGCATTCCCGAGACATTTGGCTGCATGGAGGCTGCACAGTTGTTACAGAATGTGAAGTGTTAGGACAAAGGGAAATCAGAGATAACTTCGTTTTTCTTAGTGCCCACTTTTAGTCACGAGCTTGGGATAGCCTCACCTGCTGTCCTGGGTGTGGAGCTGTGGTGGAAAGTCCTGCCTCAAAACCTAGCTGGCCCTGAATACTGATTCTAACTACATTTTTAGGGAATGTAATTCCTAAATATAGACCAAAACATAGACCCTGCTTAATGTGGTTGACTTGTTAGATGGATTGCCACGTTGGGAGATAAGAATTACAGAGGCATAAGACCAGGCCTTGGATGTTGTTCCTGTCTCCATATCAGTGTTTCTTCTGTGGTGTCTAAGCCAGAGCTTGTTTCATTGAGCTAGTGCACTGTCTGAGCTGCAAGTCAGTTATGGATTCCACCTTGGCTGTGGCTGAGGAAAAAGTAATTCTGGTTTCCGATCAACTTAAAATATAGCTGTGTGTGGACTTATTAAGTCAGGGCATCTGTGTGGCATTGACACTGTCAGAAAGTATCTTCTCATCTAGGAGAGCCATGAAGTCTCCCCTCACTCATGAATGTTTCTCTTTTTCCGTAGATGGATAATCAACACTATTATGGCTGTATTTACTTCTTGGCGAACTTACTGTGACAATTCCTGTCGTTCCTCTTTTTCATATGAGTAATCTCTTTACAAAATTTACCTTTATTTCTTCTTCTCTCTTCTGAATTCTTTCAGTGTTCCTCTCCACTCTTTCTCAAATTTATGAACTCTTTTGGTTTAATTATTGTTTCACACACACACACACACACACACACACACACACACACACGCACAATCTGCTGAGTTTATTTAATATTTCTCATATACATATGATTTTAGGGTTGACCATATATTAAATTACAAATTATGTGACTCTTCTCTGGGGAAGACCAATGCTACCTCTCTTAGTGGTTGTTAATTGCTTGGGCTCTTCATCTAAGGGTCAGGACTTAATGAGATCTCCTCACTATGTCACATAGACATATCCACTGGTGCTGTCATCATTCAGAACTTCCTTAGGTGGCCATATTGTTGTAATTTCATTAGTGTACTTCCCGTTGGTCATGTCAAGAAAGCTCCAATATGCAGCAGAGGTCCTGTCCTTCATCACTTACAATCTTTCTGCCTTCTCTTCTGCCAAATTCTCCAAGCCTGAGGTATAGGGATTATGCTGCAGATTTGTCAAATGTAGCTGAGTTCCCCATGAGATCTGCTGTTCTCAGAGTTTTGAGTAGTTCTAATGGCTTCTATTGAATGCAGAAAGAAGTCTCTATGATGAGGGATGAGAGCCGCACCTACCTGTGGGTATGAAGATAATTATTTAAAAGGCAATTAGGAGTCATCCTGGTTACTGAGAATAATTACAGAATTTTTCAATTCTACCTTATTTTTTCCTGCCTCATTAAGATACCATGGGCAAATATAATAGTATACATTCTAAGTGATTATTTGATATATGTTTGTATTGTGAAATGTTGATCAGAATCAATAAGTTAAAAGATAGCCATAACCCATTGGGTCACAATTCATGGGCACACATACTTAAGACCCACTGTTCTAGTCTTTGGTGAAATATGGTAGTGCTAAGTACAGACCATGCTCTATATTGGGACTGTTTGGGGTTCTACTCTTTTATGCCTTATGTAAATAAGTCGCTATGATCTGTGTCTTTCTGTGTCTTATTTCCCTTAGTGTAACATCTTCAGAGTTCATCCACATTGTTACCTTAGTAGGGGTTCCCTCTTTTCCATTCTGGAATGTTCTAACAGAATGTTTAGTTCTCAATGGACTCTTGGTCTGTTTCTGTAGCTTGACTTCAGTGCTCAAGTGTCAGGGACCACGGGGTGCTCACATCCCTGAAGATGTGTATTTCATTTTCTTCAGCTGTACACCCATGAGAGTAGCTGGTGCTTGTGTGGTACTTACATTTACTTATTTATTTTTCTGAAATTCCTTTGCTGTTTTTGCAAACATCCACACTAATTTTATTCCCCAATAATAAAGCACAGAGATTCGCCTTCCTCCATATGTGCAGGATTCGCCCCGTGTGCAGACCCTGGTCCAGTGGCCACATAGGAAGTTGTGATATCAGAAGCAACAACAGGTGATAGGGAAGATGGAGGTTTTTTTCCCACCAGATATTTTATGAAAATGGTAATGGTTGGATTTTAACCATGGAAAATACCTGCAGGCTTGAAAGGTAAAACCAAACCTGGAGGGAATCTTAAAGGCACCTAAACCTCAACTTTTCTTTCTTACTCTCTATTTCTGTCCTTAGGAGTCATTTTAATCTTCTCCTGTGTCTTTCTTGTCCTTTTTTTTTTAATCAGAAAGTAATCAATATAAATAAGCATTCTAGAAAAAACAAAAAACAAAACTAGAGAGTCTGCACACTTTTTTTTTTCAATTTCTCAGTTTGACTGGACATCTCTCCTCCAGCCTTGAAGGCTTCCTTCTCCAGTTCCTTCCTGTTTCCTCACAGGATGCCATTGTGAGGGCCATCCAGTCTGTTGGTAACATCTCCCCTGTGTGCAGACCCTGGCCAAGTGGCCAAATAAGAACTTGTGATGCCAGAAGCAAGAGAAGGTGACAGGGAAGATGGAGGTTTGGTTTTTTTTCACCATATATTTTACAAAAATATTAAGCTGAATCTAATCACTATGAAGCACACACACACACACACACACACACACACACACAGACACACACAAAACCAGATTATAAAATAACAAAGATTTTTTTCCTGGGACTATTCCAAAATGTCTAGACCAAGAAGGACAATAAGAGTGGAAGAATGGGAGACTTGGGAACAACACTCAATTTCCACTGAGTCCTTTGTTGAAGATATAAAGCAGAGAAGGGTAAATGATGTCCTGGGAACTTAAAAAAAACTGGAATACGATCTACAATGAAGATACTATTACATGAGTGGAGGGATCCTTGGGGTGATGATGTCAAGGGGGTGCATGGATGCATTAGAGGCGTCCATGAGGGTCCAGATCCCAAGGGTACGAGGTCAGCTCAGCTTCACATGATCCCATCTATTCCTAACCTCTATTCTGAGTATCTTGGTGGGGAACCAGGGGAGGTGGATAATTAAGTATCACATATCCTAAATGGTAAGGTGCTGACAGCTGTCCTAGGCACACTAACTGATGGACAGCTTCCCTGGAATGCATCTGACCTCTGGGCATGTGATACCAGCAGCACCTCCCAGACACCTGGGGTTCAGAAAGGTTGTGACTGACTATCCCAGACTGACAGAATGGAGAACGCTGACACAATTGACTCAATCAATTGTGTGTGTCTTCTGCAGCAGAACTTTTTTGGGTGCTGACATTTGACTTCAGGATCTTGGGGTGTAGCCCAGCACATTACAATTTACCTCCTATGGGAGCATGGTTTTCTACCGATCTTGAAATGCTAGTGACTGGAAACAGCTGTCTTAGAGGTTTCAGAGCTCACACTGATGTTTGAGAGCCATCTGAGCTCAGCTCTTAATCCTACACTGATGAGCAAGTGACAGGGTCCCTTCAGCATCCCTTCGGGAGTACTGGCTGCACATGGCAACAATACCAGTTGCTCTTAGAGACACATCACATCACAGTGGCTGGGGAAGGGGATGCTTGTTTTCCTGGCTCCTTCACCTTTACTTCCCCCACTATAACTCTTCTTGAGGCCTGTTCCCAGCAGGATCCTGTCACCCAGGCCTTACCTATTGCTACTCCAATGTTCTCCCTGGATCACATCGGTGGTCCTAAAGTTCCTGCGGGTGACATTATAGCTGCACTTGACAGATATATGTGGGTTAGTTTCCTGAATATCTACTTCTGTCAAAATGCAGGCTGTGCTTGTGGTGTGTATCTTACACAAGGTAATGACCAGGGAGGGACATTGGATCTGTGAATGCTTAAGTGCCATGGCTTTTTTGGGAAAGGGGTTCAGCAGGAAACCAAGTAGCTGAGACACTTCTGGCTCGAAGATAAGAAGCCCACGAAGAGTCAATTCATGTAAATCAACATAGAATGCAAGAGACAGAAGGAAATCAGTGTGTGGTGTGTGCAGTGTGGGTGAATATCAGAACTGTGTCCCAGGCACAGTGGGTGAGTTCCTCTAGCCAGCCCCTCCTTTTGTCAGGGCCTGAGTCTCAGGCCTTCCACCTGTCAGGAGTATACTGCTGCTGTTCCCCATTAAGAATGTGGAACATCTCACATCACAGTTGATTCTTAAGAAATGAAGAATCGAGATAGATGCAAGGGGATGGCACTAAACGTCTACCAAGAGGGAGTGAGACTGCACCATCCCTGTCCCAGGTGGAAATAGCTCATGCTAACTTGTTTCATTTCTACCAACGCTGAACCTGCTACCTTCTCTCCCTGAGAATAAATTGGTTAATTTTGCAGAGTGCTTTTGAAAATGCACAGTGTTGTAAAATAGCCAGGACTGGAGGAGGCCCCACACAGATACCGGGAGGAGGAAGGACCAGTGGGAGCTTAGGCCTGTAGTTTGCATAGCAAATTTCACGATTGCCTTTGGAAATTATGCCTTCTTATTTATAAGTCTTGTCAATGAAATAAATTGGATGGAGCCACCAGATGGCCTTGAATTTTATCTTTTATTGCTTAGTCCCATCTTTGGAGAGCATTTGTTAGTGGGACTGCAGGGTGCGAGGGTGTTAAATTGGGGAAAAGGGAACTCAGTGTAATCCATGATTGTCATGGCCATCTATTTATTTGCTCAGTGAGGTGAGGGGGAGATCAACTCATTTAGGCTTATTAAAGGGGCCAAAAGTGTAGCACTCCCCAGAAGGGTCACTATAAATATGCCACACACTGTATTTCATAGGGTTTATGGGAAAGGAAATTGAAATCTCCTAAAAATAGACCTGAATCTTGTCCAAACAATATTGGATATACCAAACTAGTGTCTCCGTTATTACACGAAACAGGCTGCTTTCCTAAGTGCCGTTTTATAAACCTTTGGCTTGTCTTCATGAATTTCAGGCTTTCTTAGAAGGCTACAGTGCTTTGAAGTTATCAGCCCAGTCGATTGTGCTTTGGAAAATGATGAGAGACTCATTTGTGGCAGAGTGGCCATTTCTCCTGGACCTTCCCACTAAGAGACACTCACAGGTAGCTGTACAGCTACAGAAAGTCATGGAGAAAGGGCCACAGGGTCAGGAAAAGTCTTCTGCTTGGAGAAAGAGGCTCACTCTGTGAGATGCGCTTTGGCTCCTTCCCTTGAGTGCCTTTTGTGAGTCCTCCATTGCTCCTTTTATTTTTTTACATTGCATTCTGAGCCGAGGCCTCAATAACACAAGGCTTTCAATGACACTGCTTCCCTCCACACACCATAGTTCCTAGACCCTAGGGGTGCAGGCATCACAGTTCTCTGTCTACCTGCTCCCTGACAGACCTCACGTGCAAAGGAAGTGAGTGACCCCAAGGCTGGCCTAGGGTCCCACCTCTGGGTCTAGCCTGGAACCCCATTCACACTGCTATACTCCTAACACTGTGCAGAGGCCTTACCTGCTTGGATGTAACCTGCACAAACTGCCTCAGACCTCCCAGTGAGAGATTGCAAGGAGTCCCTGGTACTGCTTGCTTTTTTTGACCCCAAGTTCTCTTTTAGCCTTAATATTTTAATGTTAAACAAACAAACAACAGGATACTTTAAAACCACAGGGATTGTTGTTTTGTGACAGAAAGTGATGGGACAGGAGAAGGCAGAAGAGCATACTGGGTAGGGAGAGGGAGGCTGGGGAGTCTCTCTGCCTGGGGTGGCTCCTTACCTGTTTGAAGACTGCCTCTGTGTGTGCCACTCCTGGGCTGTTAGAAGGTTAGTCTTTTGTTAAATTATTTACAGCTTTTGTGGGTGCCACTCAGGCTGGGATTAAAGCTTGAGGCTCCTTTCTTGGCCCTGCTGGGAGGCTGCCATATGTTTTCTATAACAAGATCTCCAGGAAAAAACAGTTTCAACAGAAAAAAATTAGCATTTGATACACATTAATCCTGTATCAATGACATTCAGTCCAGATAATAGCAAGAGAGATGCTTCTGCGGGGCCCACTGATTTATCTTTCTCCTCAGGTTCCAAGTTTCGCCTGCTCCCCTCTTCAACATAAAGGTAACATATGCTTCCCATGACGTCAGAGTGATTAATTAGCAATGTATAAATTACTTGTAATGATCTTGGAAAGGATTTATGATCTGTTTTGTCTTAGGATGAAGCCTGCTACTGTTGACAAGAATGTGCAAACCTGATATCATTATTGACAATCTTCTAAATAGCAGGATGTCCCTTACTGGAAGGCTCAGCTCCTCCGGAGCTGTTTCTGGGTTCTGTGCAGCCTTATAGGATACACTCCTTACCAGAATGCCTCATCTCATCCCTTAATGTCAGATTCCTTCCGTCCAGCCCACATGCTCAAATGCTTTTCAACAGAAGCTTCAAATGGGCTCACAGCCCACTGTTAACAGTCTCCTCATGAACAAAAGAAGTTGCTGGTAGCTGACATCCAGAGAGGCTGGTTTCTGCCCAGCCCAGTGGGTTTCACACACATTACCTTTGAATGTTCCCAACACTCTGAGAACATAACTGTCATTAAAGATTTATAGACAGAAAAAGAGAAACCCAAACAGGTCAAGGCGTATCCAGTTGTGTGAAGTCAGTCAACTAGCCATACCAGGGCCAGACCACCTCATGCAGAAGCTTCATTCTCAGCTACTCCAAAGCAGAAGAGAAAAGTCTGGAGTCACAGACTAACTCTTAAGTACATACCAGTATTTTTTTTTCTTTAAAGATTTGTTTTTCCTAAACAGGGTCTTACCGTGCAGCCTTAGCTGGCCCGAAATGCATTTCTGCGGCTTAGGCTAGCCTCGAACTCATTCTGATGTACATTTAAACATAGGTTCATAAAGCCTGGAAAGCAGTCATGGAAGGTGGAAAACAAAGCTGAGTGAATCTGAGGAATGTTCTAAATGCCTGTCAGCCATGTGGATTCTGAGCTGCTGTTTTGAACCCTCCACCAGACCTTCCTGCTGCGTCTTCCTTTTACCACAACTTCAGTCATGCCATTGACAAGTCATGAACTCTTTCATGTCTTTGTCCTCAAGCTAGACAATGACTCTCTTTTTCCTTGAGTGTGCTGGGGACATGAGCAAGCTCTGTGAACACATTCTTGTTTCAGACAAGGACAATGAGCCTATGTCCCACCTTGGGTGCCAAGCAATCAGGAGAGGCTTGCTGTGCATACCTGCCTAATTCCCCATGCCCAAGGTCAAAGGCTTTGAGAGCTGAGAGGTGATCTGTGTGGTAAAAGCTATAGGATCTGATAGGTATATCTTACTGTCTTTCCTTCATACTGAGGATGTGATGTGCTTTCTCCTTGGGTGGATCAGCTCGCAAATGTTTTGTCCACCGGGCAATGGCTCCCTTGTTCATCAGCTGAAAAGTCTAATGGACTTTTCATTTAAAAGTATATGAGAGCTAAATGTAAGTATACATTTAAAGGTATATGAGTACCTTGGAAGTTGGCTATGAAAGGATACAGGTGTCTAGCAGATTCTCAGATAAAACTAAAATTGTCTTAAGAACTACTTTATTCTTGTAAAAAGATAACAATGACCAAAGAAACTCTTATAAAGCATTCAGTTGTAAGCATGCTTACAGTTTCAGAGGTTTAGTCTCTTACCATCATGTCAGGGAACATGTCAGCATGAAGGTAAAGGCTGGTGCAGTAGCTGAGAGCTACATCTTGATGCATAGGCAGAGAGTGGTGAGGGAGACAGAACCTGGCTTTTGAAACCTCAAAGTATACAACCAACAAGTCTCAAAGCCTTTCTCCCAGAAGGTCACGCTTCTTAATCTTTCCATTCCCTTTAAACAGTGGTTAGCAACTAATAATCCAAATACATGAGCCTATATACTTTGAGCCATTTTTATTCAAACCTCCACAATCACTTTCTGATCCCTCCCTTCCAAATCTGAAAGTAACAATACATTTAAGCTTCAAGAAGTGAATGTCCTGCCAGACTGTCACAGCAGGTAGAGTGCAGAAATACATCTTAACATACCTCATAGGTTCAGGATGCCTTTTTGGACTTGCAAGATGGCAGCCCTAGATTGGAAGGAAGAAAAGTAATTATGTTCATGAGGATGACTCTGTGGTCCAGATTGCCCCTAGTAAGAGATATTTAGAAACATTTATCTTTTCCTTTCCCATGACCGTCTTCAAAATTGTGTGTTTCTATCTCCTCTATATTTTCTTACAGCCCATGGCTTCCTTTGATTTCACAGAAGAAACTACTTTTCTCTCTGGAGCTATCAGTGGGGTGGCTCATGTAGAAGAGAATGTAGGAATCTCTGCACCTTTCAGAAGTTTGCCCAGATTGTCATAGATGTGAACCAAAAGAACAGTGAACCTCAGGGCATGGACTACCCACAGTGGGTATAGAACACAACAAGGTTCATATCAGACCCAAAGGTGATACCAACACCTGACAACTCTTTCCCAGGCCCATTGGGTCCGTCTTTAAGCTCCTGGCCTTAGTGGGCACCAGCTGAGAGGGAGGTACTTTGAGTTCCCTTGTTGCTCTGTTCCATTCTTGAGTCCACTCACTGTTTTGTTTTTAAGCCCATCTTCTCAGGATACTCAAGGGAATTGCTACTGACAGACAGACTGACTGAAGAGTCTAGGCAGTTAGGGCTCCTTTGCTTGCAGTACCATCTTCCTGGGTTGCAGATGGTTACCTCACTTTGAACTTACATTTTCTTTCCTTGGTGTTTGTACAGTGTGAGGTGAAGCATGGGAGAGAGTCAAGGAAACAGCTATGAGCTCTTCTGCCATGGCTTCTTATAAGGCCTTTACTTCTGATATTAGGGTCTCTCCCTTCACAACCTTGGCCAGTCTTGATGTCTTTATTACAACAAATACAACAACAGTAGGAGTTAGGATTTTAACTATTGAGTCTTGGAGGTTGAGGCATAGGCAAAGTTCAGTCTAGCAAAGACCAAATATACATACAGGAATAGGGAACAGAAACACCCATTTCTAGTTTGTCCAGGAACCATCTTTGCAGAAGTGAGGGTCCATCTCTGAGTACAGGGGATATTGGTCACTGGGGATGCCTGGTACAGGATTCACAGATGAAGCAGAGGCACAGAAGGCACAGCAGGGTGGCTTTTAAAAAACATGCACTGCAGTTGAGTTGAACATATGGCGAAGACTGTTTCTAATAAAAAGCCTTTCTTGATACAGACAACCTGGCAGGCTCTGAAATGACATTTGGGGTGTCCAGATCCACATAATCCAGTGCTGAGGGTCATACAAGTGTCCTTTCTATTTTCTCAAGGAGACTATGAGTCCACAATGCCTAGTAACCTAAGAACAATAGATGAAAGTCCAGTAGGTTCCACAAAGATATATATACAAATAAGACTTTGAAAAAGAAATTTTCCCTACAGAATTTGAAGAGCCATACCTGTGATTCACTAAAGGCAGAGTTCAAGCACTGAGTTTCATGAAGGCAGGAGGCTGACCCTCCAGTCCTTCACCACCCTCCCACCCCAGCTTGGGGTCTAACCCGTGCTTCACTCACACTGAGCTCACAGAGGTGATGAATTAGAGGATGGAGTTTGGGTACAGTGGATCCCTGCATATTTACATGATGAACCATGATGAGGGTGATAAGAGCCACATCTTCTCTGACACAATTTTCCAGTGATTTATGTCCAACAAATGCTTTGGAAATCTAAACTACATATGAGCCTTTTAGCAGTGACAAAATTTAAAATTTTGTGCCAGCTTTAGAAGCAAATTACTCAAGGGAGAAATGAAGACACAACTCTTTCTTATTCTCCTACAATCCTGGTGGGGACTCGTGAGTATGATTATCTTGACACTTCCTCCTATGTTTATCCTTTGACTTCTTTCCCTACTCATCATCATTTGCAGTTTTATTATTCTTACACTATGGAAATACATATATATATATATATATATATGTATATATATATATATCGTATAATAGGATGTCCAATGTACATATGTACTAACATGATTGAATCAAGCCAATTGTATCACCCACTTCTTCGTATGCTAAGAACACAGGAAGTCCACTCTGGGAATTTCTGAATTACGGACCGTTATTATCTATAATCTACAATGATGATGCTCTATCATCATCTATGACCACCATGATGTTCTATAGATCCTCAAGCATATTCTTCCAGTATCTCTGGAACTTCATTGTTGATAAATACCCATCTTTTCTTACCACTCAGTTCAGAGCCTCCTTTCAGTTGACCCATCAATCAGGTTCAGTCTCCACTTACCACATCAGTCTCGGTTAGATCGATCCTGAAAACAGCTCCTAGAATCAGGCTACACTTCTAACAATGGCCCATTATCATGGACAGGACAGATATTTCCAGGACCTCTGGCTTCTGCTACACCATCAATACTGTATCCTCACCAGGAATCCTCTCGGGTATCCTTTTGTTGCCCTGGGTCATGGAGATCCTGCAGGTTTGGATCTGCAGGAGCAGCTCCTTCATGTACTCCAGCAGTTCACAGATTGGGTAGATGTTGGGATGGGCCAACTCAAAGTCTTAAATCTGGGCCTGGGTAGAAACTGAGTTGGCAAGACAGCTCTCTCACTTTGCCCAGGTGAGGGGTGGGGCCAGCTCTCTGACCTGTAGCAGCTTTCCAGCTCTCATGCCTTCGGGCTGGCTCTCCTTCACCCACATCTCCAGGACTCGATCTATTGTGCTGCCTAGGCAAGGTGTAGAATCTACACTCCTGAGTCCTGCAGCCAGGGACAATTGATCGTTTTAGATTTGAGACACATCAATTTTATTCTTCTGGAAACCATTTAGCACTTACTTGATGACTGACGAGGTTGGGGGGGGGTGGGTATCCTCTCACGGGCCTGGGAAGATGCCAAGATTCTGGGGCCAAGCTTTGATTTGGTTGCAGAGTGTAGCACCAGCACATGCTAGCTTCTCCTTTTCTATTGAAGATCCATTTCCTAGAACTACCTCAGCACTCTGGCTTCAGAAGACCTCCCGTATATTATGCGCAGGTCAGGTCTTGAGTCCTGGTGTGCGGCGTTGACCTGTACAGATTCACAGCTTAACTTAGGGGTGGTTCCCTGAGCATCATTCTGACTCCCTGACAGGGAAGACACTATTCTCCTTCATAAGCACTCAATACATCAAGGAAGCTGAGGAGAGAGACCTTTGCCGCTTTCAAATATTTCCAGAAATGTGAGTTAGCCTGTGACCCAGGTACGTGGAGTCTGTTCTCTTCAAGAATAGGGATGTGAAATAAGAACCAGCTGAGAGCCAGACCTGCTGGTCAAGCAGTTTGTATTTACGAGACTTAAAACATATTTAAGGCAGATGCTAGAGACTGGATTTTGTCCTGGTAGGAACAATCTGAGAAAAGGGGCCTCATATTGTTTGAAGAGCCAGCCAGATCCTCTGAACCGAGACCCACCACTCTAATGAGCCCCCTCTGAACCTCCATTTTCTTGTTTGTAGGATTGGATACTAAATGCTACACATGCTCAGCACCCTGAAGACTCACAGGGGCACAGACAACCAGATTTGATGAATGTATTTATGTGGATTGTTTAGATATTCTCTTTTGAAGTACAAACGTATAGGAGGGTTGTTCAAAACCCACACAGGTTTGCAGAATAATGTAGCACATAGATGACTGTACACTGGTGTGTCAATGCCTCTGAGGAGCGAGCTCCAGAGGTTCTGGAGTTGCTGAACATGGTGTTGAGTTATTCTGAAAGGACTCAAAGCTTCTTGCATGCCAAGGTTGTGTATTCTGCTGAAGCTGGAGAAGAGAGATGGCCTCATCTTTACATATAGGGCTGAATACTGCTCCCATGCAAGCAATGACTGAGGATATCAACAAGGGCTGCTTCACTAGGGGATGGCATGAGCATCCAGTTGTCTTTCCTTCCTGCTGCTTTCTTCCCCTCCCCTGGAATTTTTCTGTCTAGGGATGCTGGAGAGTTCATTTGATAGCCAGGAGTCTGAGTGCATTGTGGGTGGCAGGCTGATGAGTTTTTAATTGGAGCCAAGTCTGTTGATAGAAATTGAGAGTCAATAGACACGCTGCTAGGAGGGGTGGAGGGCAGGGGAGGGATTTGGAATTTCAATGCTTTCATGGAGCTTCTGTTAGTTTTCTTTTCTAATGTTGTTTTCCTTCCCTATATGGGCAGCTCTCATTGTGCCTGAGAACCTCATGCACAATGTTGAGATCTTCAACACCGATTTATTTTCCAAGTTAATTCTGGCAGGACACGAGTTATTTTAGGCTTTATTTTAGTTTGTAGATGACACTCATTTTAAAAGTTCATGCTGTGGAGAGTGATTCCAGTTTAACTGCAATATTTGGAACAATGTTGCCTAGTAGAATTCTGGGTTAACTGCTCAAGGTCCTGTGAGACTGAGATCTCACCAGAGCCAAAGCATCCATGTATTCATGAGGTGATATTAATAGTTTAGAGGCTGTCATCTCTACTTTTGTCCCAGGTTTCTACACTGGTGGCATGTGGCACATAACCTCAACTTTCTTGAGTCTTCCTGTCTCTGAAGTAGGGGGTTGAAGAGACAGCTCAGCATTTGATTCCCAGCACCCATATGGCAGTTTACCAGTTTTGAAACTCAAGTTCCTGGGGATCTAGCACCCTCTTCTGGCCTCTGAATGGAATGCATGCACTTGGTGTACAGACATCCATGCACCTAAAACACCCATGTGCATCAAATAATGTAAAAATAAATTAGAATCGGGAACTGTTACATAGTGTAGTGGCATGTTTAAGGTGCTCATATGGTTCTGGAGGCTGCCCTGATGCACACAGTTGAGTTAGCATGTGGTACTAACCTTAGCATCATCATGAACCAACACCCAGCAGAAACAGTGCAAAGGAGGAATGGGATTTCACAGGGATCTCAGTCCATCCTGGTGGAAAGGCATAACAGCAAGGCTTTGTCTGTGATGGACACAGCATAAGCTGGGGTGGCTGTTCACATGGTGGTAACAGTAAGCAAGAGTATAGAGTGAGAAACAAAGGTGAGTATAACCTTCAGCAACTGAGATCTGCCTTTTAGGCCCAGTCTCCTAAAACCCTATAGCACCACAAACTGGGGATCCAACGTCAAAGTAGGAGTCTGTGCACATGTTTGAGATTCAAACCATGACTGTTACTTATCTTCACCATGCAGTATGGGAATATTTTAGATCTGATTCTCCCTCCACCTCCATCTTTTGCTCACCTGGGCTGTTTCCTTGGGTGAAGGGAGGCTGGTGGGTGTCTACAGAGCAAGAAGACATTGACCTAACTAAAGTGTATGAAGACACAAATTGAGGCTCAAAGCACCGAAACCAATCCATTGTACTCAGATAGATATATCCTTCTCCCACACAGCCTACTTCCTTTCTGGCCAGGACACTGGGAAGGTATTTGAGGGAAGAGGTGAGACTTACCCAGACTAGAGCACATTGTTCCTGGACATCTTCAGGTCTGTAAACCTCATGTCATTTGGTTAGAATGACTTCCAAGGGGCCCAAGCAGAGATCATGAAATGGGCTTGAAAATCCTGCAAGGTGTATGAGGCCGACTATTTATAGGGTGGATACAGTCCGTTCCAGCAAGTGCAGTGACAGTACTGGGCTAATCTCCCTGCCCTGTACTTCTCTCTGTGACCTGAGGGCTTGTGCTAGAAATCTATTAAAAAAGTTTCTGATAATAAAAAAAGTTGACATTTCACTTGGTTAAATTGAAACCCAGCCTCAGTTTCTGATGGCCCAGGATTTACAGGGAAGTGCTTCAGCTGAGCTGGTGGATGTCGGATCTCACTCTGCAGACTGATTCTCCTGTAGGTGCCCCTGGGGTTGCAGTCTGGGCAGCACACATCCAAATGCACAGTGCATGTTGGGCAGTGCCCAAGCTACCAAGGAGAGCAGCTTCCTCGTCTATAGAGCAGCAGCAAATCAGCAGACTGCTCACCCAGAACAGCATGCTGAACACACAGGCCTATGCTAGTCTTCCTGGTACTGGGAGGCATTTGGATGGCATATATGTCCCTGTGTGTTTCAGTGTGAGATCCACTCACACTGAAACACACAGGGAAACTTCTAGAAACCACACATCTTGGAAGTACTAACTCGCCATGGAGTGATACTTCTCTGTTCTTTGTGCTCTGTGCAGACTCATTTTATTTTGACAAAAGAAATGGGCCCTGGGAGTTTCTACTTCATAGGATGCAAGACCACTGATCCTTGCCTTCTTCTGTCTTATTATGAAGATGTCTGTGGTGAAAATTTAATCACTGTGGATGGAAGAGAAGCTGATGCAGAATCTGAGCTCTCATGCTCCTGCAGAAGGTCCTCAGGCCATAACTGCCTTATGGGATAACCAAACTCAGGCGTACTTCCTGGGCACTAGGAGAAATGCCTGGTAGAAATACTTACCTTGCTGTGGTGTAGTGTGGTGTGTGTGTGTGTGTGTGTGTGTATGTGTGTGGTATTGCCTACCTCTGTGCATTTATGTATCTATATGTCTGTGTGCCTGTGTGTCTCTGTGTATGTTTAAACTATATAAGAAGATAAGTAGAGTTTTAAAAACTCAGAGTCTGTTTGCTGCAGTCTTAAGGATTTCTAGTTGTTGTTTTTTCGAGATTTTTCTGACTGAATGAACTTGTTTTCCTTGAGAGTTTAACGTGTGTTGGATATAAGTAAGATATATACATGTTGAAGTGGATTGAATCACAGATGTCCCCCATGGGTTCAGGTATTTTGGACACTTTCTGCCTTAGCGATGGTGTTCTTTGGGAAGGTCATAGAATCTCCAGGAGGTGGAGCTTCCCTGGTGGTGGGATTTGAAAGACTGCTTCTTCCATAAGTCACTTTTGGTCATGTGTTTTATCACAGCAACCCAAAGTAACTAATACACACACGCAATGATATCATTTGGCACTATTACTTTGAACATTGAAACAATTATGAGTTCTTGATGGTTGGCTTTGTCAACTTGACATATTCCAAGATCAGTTGGAAGGGGAGTCTCCGGGAGGTCAAGTTGGCCAGTCGACATGTCTATGTGACATATCCTGATTGTAGTAATTGAAGTGGTAAGACCTGTCCACTGTGGGTGGCACCATTCCATAGCAGGGAATTTTTTGTTGTGTAATAGTAGTGAAAGCAAGTTGAACAGTAGTAGGTGTGCAGTAATTCATTCCTGTCTTCCTCTTGATTGTGAATGCTGTGTAGCCTGCTGTCTCACATGCTTGCCACTGTAACCTCCCTGCAGTGACTTACTATACAGGCTATAACCTGTAACAAACCTTTTCTCATATAAGTGGCTTCTGTCAGGACATTTTATCACAGAAACAGGGATGAAACTCAGATGCTATCTTATTAAAACTTACTAATTGTCACAGTCACATCAGTAATGTAAAATCATCACCCTATCTTTTCTTTTTATAAACAGTTCTCAGTGTTCCAGACACTTAGTAACTGTCTTCAAAGTATGATTAAATGGTCATTAGAATATTTTCTGTAACATTGTGTTATGGTTTTGATACAATAACATCTTCTGAGTAATTTACTATATGATGATCTTAGACTAAATTACTGACATTTTTATTGGATTTATCTTTGAGCAATATTTTATTTACTTTAAAAATGATTTATATTATTATTGTTATTTGTTTCTCTGTGTGTGTATGTTTGTGTGCCCATGCATGTATGTGTATTTATGGGTCTGTGTGTGCCACACATGTGCAGGTGCTTGCAGAGGCAAGAAGTGAGCTTCATATCCCCTGGAGTTGGAGTTATAGGCAGTTATGAACTGCCTGATGTGGGTGCTGGAAACTATCTATATCTTCTGCAAAAGTAATATGCTTTCCTAAGTGTTGAGCCATCTTTCTAGTCCCTTGACCTCTCTATATTGAAACAAATAAGATTTTTGTAGAAAGTCACACCTTCTCCCTCAGTGTATACTACTACCTTATAATTAGAAAAAGATGAAGTGTTGTGTTACTCAAAATGGCCATGGGTAGACATTGTGCCATCTAGCAGTAACGAAAATCCAAGATCCTTCTCCACAGAGAGCCTTGTCTTTACTATGCAATTATTACTTGACTAATTGGTTCTATGTAAGTACAAGGTTGGGTTATTGGCTTATGTGGATCCTCAAAATGAGCTACTCAGTTGCTTAGATGTCTCCTTTGATTGGCATCACCTGTGTTCTAAATAATTGTGGCTTTATTCAAGTCAATACTGCTTGCACTTACCATGCACCAAGTGAAAACTTTGGCGTAACTGCTAGGCTAATTGGGCATCGGGGATTCTTAGAAGTCTTTATTATGTGGAAATGCCTTCATAACGTCTGTCCCAATATCCCTGTATCAGGGGCTCCTTTGTAGTTGCCACGTCTTCAGGGACCGTCAATACCAGAAACAAAGAAATTCAATATAAACTGCACTTTGTAGAAAGCTCTTTAAACCCATGGAGTGTGTGCGACCACTGCCTGGGTTAGCCAAACCTTCACACAGAGAGTGGGTCCTTGCTTACCCTACTTTCCCAAAGCTTCGTAGAAACCCCACTCTTTTACTTCCCGGAATGAAGATGATTTCAAAGGCCTCTATTCACCAAGGACAGTAATCCTTCAGCTTCGTAGAACTCTCCTATCATTCTCTTACAGCTCAGTCACATGGCCTGCTGGGAAATATTCGCCAGGGCTCTTCTATGAACCCGCATATTGTGGCTTTCAGTCTGCACCACTCTTTCCCAGGAAGGAGCATTTTCCTTTGGTGTATTAATGCTAGTCACCATTCAGCTTAAGAGATGGGAATTTGCAGTTGTCATTGGGAAGGGGCATCAGTAGTACCCACATTCAAAAGGCAGTGGAAGGTCAATCCACATCTGCTTGCCTTGTATAGTGTTGGAACTTTGCTCTCTGGGCTGTGCTGCATGTGGAGAATGCAGCATTGGATGCACCAACTCAGTGGAGTCTCTTACAGCCGCCCAACATTAGCCTGCCTGAGCTTCAGTGAACTTAAGTTTGGACAGTTATGTTCATAGTTTGTTGGAGAGCCAGAAGCTTTAAGTTCCAGAAGTAAACACACACCTGTGTATGCAGTTGAACTGTAGGCTTGAGGATTTGAAATGCACACATAACTTTCAAGGAAAACCATTTAAAATCCCTACCCCAAGAGGCCAGGATGCCCAACACTTTCATCTGCATCTTCTTCTTGGCTACTTTTTAACTCTGGACATGCACCAAAGCCCCAGGACAATATCTGCAGCTTCAGCAGAGATGACATATCAAACCCAATTAATAATTCCCATGTTCATCATCCTTCCCAACAGACTGATGCTTCTCCTTTATGTGTTTACCTTTCTGTCTACCCCAGACCACATACGTCATGGTGCCCCTAATTTAATAACATCTGGTGGCAGGGCTGTGTTAGTCTGTGTGAGTGTACTGTACTGTACTGTACTGTACTGTACTGAAAAAGTAGTTTCCTTATGCTATTCTCAAAACATATTTTTGTTGTTATGTGCTACATGATTGTGTATTTATTATTTGTAATATTTATGTATATGTGTGTATACGATATGTGTCTGTATCTATGTGTATTTGCCTATATATATATATATGTGTGCACATGAGTGTTTGTCTCTGTTTATGAGTGCTTCTAAATTTTTTATATATAGGCAATGTATGTACATTTTTTGCATGTGTAAGAATTTGTGAGTGTAAGAATATGTCAGTATACATTTTATTTACTTCTTTTTCTGTTTCTTATTTTTAAAGACTTATATTTAATTATATGCATGTGTGTGTATATATGTGTCTGTGTGGGTTTCTGCATGTGTTTGCCATGCCTGAAGATGCTAAAAGACAGTGTCAAAGTCCCTGGAGCAGAAGTTATACAGGGTTGTGAAGTATTGGTTGTGGATACTGGGAACAAATCCTGGTTCTTTGCAAGAGCAGCAAGCACTGATTTTTTTCCTTTAATATTTTTAATTAAAATAGAATGACTTCTTTTTTCTACTTCTCTTTCCTCTCTCAATGCCCTCCCAGGTACCCCCTTCCAACTCCTAACATGTTGCCCCACTCTCAATTTGGTAGCCTTTTTCTATTTGTTTATCACTTTTACAACATACATACATACATACATACATACATACGTACATGCATAATACATACATGCATATGTAATTCATACATGCATACATATACATGTACATGCACAATACATACATGAATATGTAATACATACATGCATATATACATATGTACAGGCATAATACATACATGCATATATAATTCATTCATAAATACATACATATATACATATGCACATACATAATACATGCATGCATATGTAATTCATAATACATGCATACATATACATGTACATGCATAATACATACATGCAAATGTAATTCATTCATACATACACATACATATATACATACATGCATAAATATGACCTTATTCAAGGTAGCAAGCATTCTTAACTGCTGAGTAACCTCTCTAGTCCCTTACTTTTTAATATACCGTAATATATTTTTCATCTCAATTTTGCAGTGATTCTGGGAAAAGGTGTCTCATCTGATTTTCTTTGTTTCTCATTCCCATGAGAGTTGGGACAGACAGGTGATCCTCTTCTGTTTTCGGTCTTCTGACTTGACTGGGGAGTTCCATGGGCAAAGGCATAAAACGAGAATATGAAACAAAAGCAAACAATACAAAAATCTGAAAATTAGTCAAAGAAGATAGATATTGTGCCAACATGAGTCAGAGGCCTGAAGATAAAGAACTAAAGCAAAGATGGTGCTTGAGTGTGAAGATTAGAAGGACTGGGGGCAAACGTTAGTGACTCAACACATAACTCTCAGGACCCAGGAGAGCTAAGGAGACCCAGTGTTTACAGGGTGAAATGACTAGCTAATATTTATAGCAATATATCTCTAAAATCAGAGAAAAAGGTCAAATAAGTATCCAGGCTCAAGGCTCAATCCACTAATAAAAGAAGGGTGTTGCCTTCATTCATGTGCTTATACAATGTACAGGTGAAACAGTGAATCCGACTGAAGCTGAGTCAAACACACTGATAATAGTGCCTGGAAATTTGGCACCTCAAGACTTTTATACCCTGCTGTGCTATGTTGGTGGACACAGAATATATATGCAGCAAAATGCTCAGGTATATCAGAGTATTGTCAGCTGCTCCAGGAAAATTGGTCTGAGCCAGAATGAGAGCAAATACAGCCTCTGTGATCCATGTTTGGTCCAGATGGGTCTCCCCTCTCTTCTGTTATCCTGACTCATTCCACTTTATCTCATCTTCTCTCTATTTCACCTTACTCTGTGTCTTCTTTCGTCTTTCTCCCTCCTGCCTTGTGATCACATGTTGTTGTGTTTTTCTATAAGAAAGAGGCAGATAACAAGGGAATTCTCACTCCGGTTGCCAATTCTGCCATACCCATTCAACACAACCTTGTTCCAGGGAGTTCCCCAAAATGGGAGTAGAGGAGGCTGGCTGAGCAGCAGATTCAACGTGTTAACAGAAAGTTGCATATCAGTGGGGTAAAGTGTGTGCAGTGGCTGCAAGGAAAACAACTGAATTAACTAACTAACTAACTGACTAAATCTCATTTTTATATTTTATTTTTATGATAAGCAAGAGTTTTATTTTTTAATGGATAAATAGATATTTTTATACAATATATCCCAATTATGGTTTTTCTCCCACAATAGCCCCCAGATCTTCTCTTCCTCCTTGTCTATCCAAATCCACATCTTCTTTTGGTCTCTTTCATAAAAAAATAAAATAATATAAAAGCAAACAAACTAGAATAGAACAAAACACTTAAATAGGAAAAAAAACCCAAAGTGGGAGAAAGCATAAAAACCACACACAAAAAAAGAGATACATACATTTGTTGAAACAGAAAATCTATAAAAGTCATAAAACCAGAAACTATATAAGAAAAAGACTTGTATAGAAAGAAAGGAAGGAAGAAAGAAAAAGGAAAAATAATGCTCAAACATAAACCCTTGAGTTTATTTTGTGTTGGCCATCTACTTTTGCACATAGGGCTTACCCTTAAGGGTGGTTTATACAATCAAAACAATGATATTTTCATTTGGAAATGCCTACCAATTAAAATGGCTTCAGGTTTATGGACAGGGCTGTGTTCAAGTCCAGTCTGGTCACTGTGTCCCTGTCAGGATTAGATTTGTATAGTCCCTGTGCATACTGCTACAGTCTGTGTGAGTTCAGGTGTCTTTCAGTTCTATTATGTGTCTAGAAGTTATTGCTTTCTTGGTGTCTTACATCCCCTCTGCCTTTCCAATATTTTATTGCTGAATACTCCTGTATAACTCATTGAACACAGATAAATTGAGCAAGTGTCTAACTAGAGCCTTCACCCCTCTGCTAACTACTGCTCGTGACACTGAAAGGAATTCTGCCTAATACAACAGGAGGAAGATAAACATCAAGACAGCTACCAACCTTCTATCTACAAGGGTAATGTGTCTAAAAAATATTCAGGTGCAATAGTGGCACAAAATTGTTGCGTGTAAGTAACCATTATCTGACTGAGTGTAAGACCTACTTAATGAGCTACTGTTCAAGTGTTTGTTTTGTGTTGGTCATCTATTTTGGGGCATGGGGCCTGCCCTTAAGTGTGATTTGTATCTTTCTACTTCTTCCAGAAAGTTCTCTAAGCACCTCCACTGGGGCGGTGAGGGGGAGGGAGTTTAAAGGAAACTTCCCATTTAGAACTGAGCATTCTAAGGTCTCTTGCTCTCTGCACATTGCCCAGCTGTGGGTCTCCATATGTGTTCTAATCTTCTTCAAGAGGAAGCATCTGTGATGATGGCTGAGTAACACATTGATGTAAGAACATAGAAGAATGTCATTAGGAGTCATTTTATTTTGAGATTCCACATTTTATTTGGTTTTCCCCTAGGCACTTGGCCTAATTTCAGGTTCTTGGCTGCTCAAGCAGTATCAGGCATAGGTTCTATCTCACGAAGTAGTTCTTACATCCAATACGATAGTGGACTATGGATGGTTTGTAGTTGAACTGATGTTTTCTCTTCTCCTTTGGTAGTGTGCAGAGTGCTTTCCAGTGCCATGAACACTAGTCAGTAGGGGTGAAGCTTCAAGGTAGGGACTAGATCAATTTCTCCATGTCCAGTGAGTTACATAGATGTTATATTCAGCAATAAAACCTTATCATCAGTTTGTTGACACAGCAACCAATAGCCACAGCATGAGTTGTTTTGTGCATTTTCAACAAGACACTTTGGTCAATAACTTAATTACATGTAATTCATTCCTGGCACTGGAGGTTGTATGAGCTAGCTAGAGATGTCTAGTTGGAGCTTTGTTTTCCCCCATTATTTTGTGATTCTATTTAGATTTCTTTCATATATGTATATTATTTTAAGAAGCTTCTACTGTATAAGGTTTCCATATAAAACCTCAAATGGGCCATAGTTTTAAATGTGCACAGATTCCCTCCCTTATTCCCCTCTTCCCTTTTCCTCCCCATCTGAACCTCCTGTTCCAGTCACCCCAATCCAACCCATCTATCTGTAACTATATATTTTATTTTCCCTTACCAGGGAGATTTTATCCCTCCCTTACTCCATAACTACTATCCGCCGTGGGTATACAGATAGCAGCATGTCTAATGAAGACTTAGTAGCTAGCATCCAAATATAAGGAAACACATACCAAATTTGTGGATTTTGGCCCAGATTTTCTCACTCAGGATGATGTTTTCTAGCTCTGCCCATTTACCTGTAAATTTCATAATTTCATTTGGTTAACAGCAATAGTATTCAGTTGTGCAAACATACCACATTTTTTTTTAAATCCATTCATCCTCTGATGGATGTCTAGACTGTTTGCAATTCATGGCTATTATGTGTAGAACAGTGGTGAAGTATCTCTTTAGTATGATGTGGTTGTCTTTGGGTATATGTCTAAGAGTGGAATAACCATGTCTTGAGGTCGATCTATTCCCAACTTCCTGAGGAGCTGCTACGCTGATTCCAACAGTGGCTCTACAAGTTTGCAATCACACTCATGATGGATGACTGTTTCCTTTAACCCACATTCTTGCTAGCATGAGGTGTCATTTCTTTTGTTGATCTTGTTCATTCTGATTGGTGTAACATGAAATCTCAGAGTAGTTTCTATTTGCATTTCTGATGACTATGGATGTCAAACATGTCTTTAACAGCTTCCCAGCCATTTGTGTTTCATTTTTTGAGAACTAATTAGCTTTGAACCCTATTTTCAACTAGATTCTTTGTTTTCTCGATGTCCAATTTTTTGAGTTCTTTATGTATTTTAGATATGAAGCCTCCTTCAAATATGTAGATAGTAAAAAAAAAAAACCTTTTCCCATTTTGTAGACTCATTTTCATATTTTCTATGAAGAAGTATTTGTCTAGAAATGCAAAGAATCCCAGAGAAGCAGCAGAAGAAAGTAAAATATGAAAAACTGAGTTGATGAACAGGAAAGGGAAATACAGTAAACCATGAATGATCAAAATTTCAACAAATTAACAAAGCAGCAATGACAAAGCAACAGTGACAAAGTAACAAAGAAACAGTGACAGGCTGAGATGGAGCTTGATGATCCTATTACAACCGTCAAGGTCCTGGTTTATCCCACTCTGTACAGTGAAAGTTAGAAAGCAAAGCAAAATAAAACAAATGAGCTGTTAGGATGCTCAAGAGTGAATTCTTACACCTCCAGTTCCTATGCAAAGCACCTGGCTGACACACGACTGCTTTTTTATGAATGAGAAACATCTGCAGGCACATTCCATAGCTCTATCAGATACTTCACAGTCTGTCCCAGAAAGAAAACCAACTAAAACATTCTAGAAAATTTCCCATGACATGAGGAAAAATAATTCTGGCCGGATCCTCCACTGACTAATTACTCATTCATTGGGTAAGCCCGCCCCTAACATTTTTATTAATTGGAATGTTACTCCATGTATAATAGAACTCTATAATTGGTAGTCTCCCAGGAGGTAGTTTTGTTTCATGGAAAGAAGTTACAAAAGAGGGTGGGCAACTGTGATCCAGTCCTTATGACCTTGTAATTCCTCATTGCCACAATTCACATTTCTAGTGAATTACACAGCATCACTGAAATGCACTCCTCTGAATTAGAAGTCCTTCTCTCTTTCACTGTCCCTAGCAGCTCCTGGGACGTATCAAGACTCTCACTGAGTTATTGGGCTGGAGGATTTCCTCTACAGAACTTATCTGCTGGTGGAGGATCCCTCCCCTCCCACATTGTCTGCCATTTCAGAAGAACTCTTGGCCCTGACACCACTCCCAGGATGGGGGTCTCTGTGTTTGCACAATTAGCTTTAGAGACTCCATTCACTGATTTTCTGTCTGGGAGCTGTCAATATAAGTGAATAAAAATGATAACATCAGAGCATTCATCTCTGGAGAACTTACAGAACATTCTCTGACCATGTATGTGCCTCAGTGAATTCTGGGCATATCCAGAGAGAGTCAGGACAGGGGGTCATCTCGAAGATAGAAATGAGGGTTACCCAGACACCAAAACAAGAATTCCTGGCCACAATGAAAACAGAAGAGGAAAGTCACAGGTTGTACCAAGAGTTTTTGGATACCTATCCTCACATAAGCTGCTTATGGGGCTGCAGTGGCTGTTTTGAAAGTCTGTGCCTTTGGTGGAGTCTTTGGCAATGGTGACCGTGGTTCATCTTGTTAAATTGTCATATGTCTGACCCCTTCCACCTGCAGCTTACTTACTTTCTTGTTACAGTTGATACATGTAACCCCATTTTGATCTTAATGACTAAATTTCTCTCAGTGTCTCTGAGTACACAATGCTCAGAAGCCTCATGACTCAGCAGCCCTAAGGGTCAGGGGATGATGAAATCCCTGTCTCCTCTGCTCCCATTTCCTTTTCTATGACAGTGGCACACTCCTCTTGTAGGTTCACAGGAGGGTGAAGTGGAAACTTGTAGTTTGTTTGGAAAGTCAATTATGTTAAATGACGTTTTGCTGGTGAAAGGACGTCTTGCTAAAGCTGACACAGGAAAAGAATGTTTTCCTGAAGCAGACACAGGTGAAAGGACATTTTGGTATAGCAGACATGACGCTTGATGAAGGCATAGAAATATGATCCCACAGACAGTGGGAGACAAGCACTCAGCGTTGGTTTGGTTTGCTCTGTCTCACTATTCTTTGCTAACAACATGTATATATTCGTTTGCCTTACATAGCATTGTTGATCTCAAGTTGTGGTAGCACAGCCATCAAGAGAAACCCACCCAAGGTTCCTGAGGCAGCTTGCTGCTTCCGTGGCCTCACCTCAGGCCAATTGTTAAGCCTTGAAGTTTCTTCAGGATTGAACTACAATTGTTGGTTAGTGCCCGGTGTCTGCCTGCCAAAAGGACTGGACTGTAGTTTCTGGTTTCTGCCTGCCTAGAAGACTGATCTGCAGCTGCTGAGTCATATTTGGTGTTTGTTATGGGAATAAACTGCTGCTGAAGAAGATTGAGCTCACCCTCAAAGAACTCCTGCTGAATAGGTTCACCTCCTCCATATCCTAATAACTTTTCTTTTCCACTATGTCTGCTGGGTCCTTAAAAGTAGGTTGCAAAAAATTTATGCCTACAGGAGGGTTTTCAGGGTCCAGCCTTAGTGACTGTCTATTTCTTGGTCAGTGGTGAAATGATCTCTGACAGCATTCCAGGGAGACCTGAGACCACCATGTTGTGCCACGGATTCTTTTGTCCATGAGTGATGTTCTTCCTTGCTAATCTGTTCTTCATCTGGCAGTGCAGGAAGGAAGTGAGTGTTGGGACAGAAGTGACTGACAAGAAAAAGGTTGAGGTCAAAATGATCCAAGGACTGGCTTCCCTCTTGCCCACTTCTCCTTTGCTGTCGCTAGCATGTGCACGTGTCCTCAGACATTGCATAGGGTGGCAAGATGGAGACAGCCAAACAGATGCAGATAATCATTATTGTAAAAGTTTCCTACAGGCGCTTCAGGATGTTCATTAGCACACACTAATTATGCATAATAGGTATGCAAACTTACAGTATTTTCCTACAAGTAGACAATGATTTTGGATCATGTTCCCTATCCCCATTCTAGGCTTCTTTCAACTTGTGATCATGACTCTTCAGAGCGAGCTCCCCAGATCCCTGCATTGATAGCGAGAGGGTGGGAAGAAGACCAGCAACATATGTACCCTTTAAATCGATATGTATTCCACTTAATTTTTTTTACTGTAAGTTGACAAAGTATAGTTGTATTGCTTTTTTGGAAACAGAATAAGGCATAACCACACAAGCATACACATATGTCCACATGCCCTCGAAAACATGCATACAGGTAAATGAACACACACACACACACACACACACACACACAAACACACAGGTGAATGCACCCCGACACAGCCTCTCTCTCTCTCTCTCTCTCTCTCTCTCTCTCTCTCTCTCTCTCTCTCTCTCTCTCACACACACACACACACACACACACACACACACACACACACACACACGGCATATTCTGTTTAAATCAAGCAAATTAGCGTGTCTGTCACCTCCAATGCTGTCACATTCTTCTGTGGTGAGAACACTTTAAAGTTTTTGCATAGGCAACTGTGAAAAAAATGTACTTTTCATTATTATTTATAACCACGGTGATGCCCATAGATGTAAATACCTTGTTTCTTCCTCTTTGTGTCCTTTGACGCACACAGCTCACCACCATGCCTCTGGTCTATTGCTCTCCAGTGCATCTGTGCTCCCCAGATCACACACTGTATTCACACAGTTCACTCTGGTCCTTTGATATCTGTGGCTACAGGAACATCTTGTTTTAACTTTTAGTTTCTAATTGTTAATGATGCCAGGCATCTTCTCCTGCTTTGTGGCCAGGGCTCTTCCTCCTTTTATCTCTTACCTCTGATATCTGTTGTATTTTCACATTTCTGATTTATGGGCATTTCTTACATTTTTTAGATAAACACAGTCCCCTGTTGGTTTCACACACTGTGACTATATCCTCTCCCTTTATCTGTTTCTGACTTTCCCCATGTGTTTTTCATTAGGATCAACCCTTATTTTAATGTAATAAATTCGACATATTTTCTTTCAATTAGCTCATTTGTTTTCAATTTTTCTTGTCTCATGAAAATGTATCATAACATATAAATTTTACTTTACATACCATTGGAGATGTTTCCCACACATTTTAAAGATGAGTTTTATGTCATTCATTTCCAAGTATTTCACAATTTCCTTTTTAGCTAAATACGTGTTGCTGGGATTCCAGAAGTAGGAGAGATTTGCAGTCACACTTAATATTAATTTCTAGTCAGCAGAAAACACCCTCTTATAGCATGGTTTTAAATATTTATTGGGGATCCATTTGGCTTCATTTATTGTGAATATTTATAACTGTCCTTGTTATGTTAAAAGGCGATGGCTCTCAGCCTATGGGTACAGCTCAGGGCTATGGTGCTTGCCCAGCGCACACAGGGACCTGTGTTCCATCTTCAGAAAACAAGAATAAACAAATCATGCTGGCATGGTCTTGTAAGTTTTCTTTACTATTTTTAGTTCATCACAAATCACTTTCTGAAATTCAGTAAAACAATCCTGAAAATTTTTTTGCACTCAGCAATGGCACACATGATGAACACAATCTTCATATTCACTCCATGGTAGACAGATTAGAAACAGTGGCAAGACACGGAAAGGCCATGAACATATATGTTCTGTGAGGCTTTGTCCGAAAATTATCACTGATGTTACAGATTAGCATATTTGCAAAGCCTTGTTTTTTGCTCAAGCTCCTCATGCTGATGGCAGTGGGCTAAGATTTCACACACTGTGTCATCACTAGGACATTTCCACACGTGTGCTGGTCACTTGTGTTTACTGCCTGCTATCCACACTCATCCTTTTCCTTCCTAGCTGGCCCCTCTCTTAAGGGAGCAATCCCTCTTATACTTTCTTACCCCTTTTCTGTATATGAGAGACTTGCATATCTGTATATCTGACTTGTCTTCCTAAATCTATCTTAACTTGATAAACATGAACTTGCATTTATCTGTTTCCCTGCAGATGATATAATTCTCATCTTAATATTCGGGGTAGCCCTGCGTGCCGCTTTTCCATCCATCTGTGAATGGACACTTAGTTGACTCCGTACAGGTTTGCTTCTTCAGTCTGTCACTTGCTTTATAAACTCCTAAAGACTTCATTTGGCAGCACACATCTACCCATACCATTTACATTCCACTTTTACTATTGTAGCGTTTCATTTCCCTTAAAGATGCTTTTGTCCTGATATTTAGTCAAATGTTAAAATTGTCACTGCTGCTGCCAGTAGGACAGTATCCCCATGATGTGGTCTTTTGAGCATTCCCTTTCTGATTTTGTGAGTGAGGAAGATGGATGTTTTCTTAAATCCACATTGGAATTTTGGTCTTTCTGTTGCTGAGTCTAATGTACTTTTATTTGTTTATTGTAATTATTTTTATGTCATGACTTATTCCTATGTTCCTAGTTTACTGCGCATGTTTGTTATTTTCACCTTTTTACTGTGTAGATTATGTTTAAATTAGGGGTTAAAATTATATAATTTACTTTTATTGTTTCATTGGCTTTCTAAAATTGGAAACTTATAATTATGTTCATTGACGTTTATTGATCTTTCTGAGTTGAAGGAATATTAAGTTACAATAAAATGCAGAAATCCAAGTCTTTAGTGTGATGAGCCTTGACAGGTGTGTGCACCCTGGCAACTGCCTCTCTCGGTATCATTCTGAATGTTGATGTTTCCCTAGAGTCCCTGTGTCCTTTCAAGTCAGTCTCCCTGACTTCCCCCGGGATGGGAGCATTCAGAGATCTGTGGCTATCTTTGACTTTTCTTATATTTTTAATAAAAGAACTTACATGCTGACAGGGTTCTTCAAGCTGCCTTCTTTTATTTAACCGAAGTATGGTGAAATTCACTCATATTTCGGTTATCAGTGCTTTATTGGTAAAGAACATTCCATCCTTTGAGTATAAGTAATAGAGTATAATTAAAAATATTTCCTTTATTAGAAGCATATTTAGGTTATTTTCAGTCTAGGTTATTTTGAATAAAGCTGATACATGCTTTCTGGCAGTTGTTTGCACATGAGTTTGTCTGTGTGAGTTCATGTTTGCAGGTCTCTCCAGGGAAAATCCACCAGAAAAATTCACTTTTTTAATAAAAATCTTTTCCATTTCTGTTTTTGGTTTTGTCAGTTTTACTTTAAAAATTAATACAGCTATTTATTTGTGTATTTATTGTGAGATTCATACCACAGAATATGTGTGAGAGCCGCAGAAGCCAGTTTTTCCCTTCCCTATGTGGGTCCTGGGGATCGATCTCAGGCTGTCAGAGGCAGCAAGCGCCATTACAGGTCTGAGCCACCTCACTCCGTCCATGGTTGCTGTTTTCCTTGTAATGGAGCATCTTGTTTATAGCTCAGGTTGGTCTGAAACTCACAGCAACCTTCTTTCTCCAGACTCCTGATTGCTGGTATTATAGGCATAAGTCTCCTAAAACTGGTTCTTACTGGTATCTTTTGATTATCAGAGATCTTTAATTTCGGTTAAATTTAAACAAATTGTTCTAGTTTTATGAGTTTTGTTTAGTGTCCTGTTCTCAGAGTCCTTGTCCCTGTCAAGAATGTACAAACATTTAGTTCTTTGGTTTATCTCAGACCGTCATTTCTCTCACCATGCGATCTATGACCAGCTTTGTGCTAATACTTTGTATATAGAAAGAAATGAGATCCAAGCATATGCTGTTGTCTGGTTTTCTTTTGTCCAACAATACTGTTATGAATACTTTCTCTTCATCTCTGGATTGGCTGGAATCTCAGTCAAGAGTTGATTGGCTTAGCTGGAGACCAGCTGCTCTGGCACCTATGTTGAGCTCCCAGTGCTGACCTCCTGCAGAGCCAAAGCAAAACCAGGATCCAGACAGGCTATTCCTTACGTGAGGCAGAGGTTCCTCTATGTGATAAGACTAGTCTCAAACTTCAAATCTTCCTGACTCATTCTTCATAGTGCTGGGGTACAGGTGTGTATGACCATACCTTAAGATTATTTTAGGTACTATATATTTAGATTTCCATGTAGACTTTAGAATTAGCTTATTCATGTATTTAAAAAAAAGGGAGGGGGCTTCTGAGATTTTCATTGTTCTTATGTCTCCACTTGAAAAACTATACTTGTAAAACTCCTTGTTTCTATGTATTGCTTTCAGTTTGTGCCTTTAAAAAATTGTTGATTCATTCATTCACTTATTCTGTGTGTGCGCACACGTGTGCATGTGTGTGTGTGTGTGTGCTCGTGAGTGCGTACACACACACACTCTCTCTCTCTCTCACAAACACACACACACACACACACACACACACACACACACACACACACACATATTTAGAGATAGAAGATAATTTGCAGGAGTCAGTTCTCTTCTTTCACTATGTTGGTCCTAGAGATTGAACTTAGATCATCAGGCTTGGTGACAAGCACTTTTATCCCCTCTGCCATCTCTCTGGCCCCTAACCTCCTTTGCACACATCTTTGTCTTCTACTAACTAAAGCTAACTTTCAGCATGTAGTTGTATCCTTGGCCTGCCTGCTTTGTCTGAAGTAAGAAGAAGGAAACATTGAGCTCCAAAGTTAATGTGAATAGGTTGTGAATGTGCTTTCATGTGTTTACCCATTTGTCTATATCATCTGATGTGTCATTCTGCTCGAAAGAAGTCTAGTGACAATTCACACTGTTCCCGTGTTGACCATTTACAGTTCCTGAAGCCATTGTGACATGTCTACAACATTGGCACTCCTGTTTTTTTGTGCAGTGTGTCGAGTGTAGATTTGGATAAGTTAATCTATATGGTCCCCTTTGATGATCAATCCCTTGAGAGCTTCTGCTTCTATTTTTATCAAAATTACCATAACAATGTTCAAAACTCTGTCTCAATCATCTTTCTTTCGATACAGGATTTCTCTATAGTTCTGGCTGTTCTGGGACTTACTCTGTAGACTAAGCTAGACTTAAACTCACAGTTCCGCCTGCCTCTGCCTCTGATTGCTGGGAAAAAGGCATGAGCCTGCCTAAGTTTATTTGCATCTCTTATTAGACACCTGTCACATGGGAATAACATGTCTCACTCTGTCTTCCTTATTAAATACATTTCTTTTTTTATAATTTACTTTTTCCACAAAAGCTGCCTGTTTACATTAGCTTATAGCCATCTGTTTCAATGTTTTACCACTGAGACCCGAGACTTGGTGTTAGTGTACATGTATGACAGGCCTATTGCTGATTTTAGGCCTATGGTTGATTTTAGGCCTTCAGTGTGTAAGCAGGGCTGCCCCTGACATCTCCTCCCTTCTCTAAGTATAGAAGGGCTGTGGTGATTCTAGTCTTGCGAAAGCGGGGATAGAGGCCTGACCTCCAGTAATTGAAGGGGACCTTGTAATGGCTCCGGTCCCCCTGTCATTGTCCAGTGAGGCATGAGGGCCATACCCATCCTGATGTCTTTTTCCTGGAGAGGGGATACTTTTGACATCAACCCCTATGCAGTCAGGCTTGTCCCTCAGGGAACCCAGAGGGATATTTTTATCTTTTGTTTATATTCCCTTGCAGTGCTTAGCCTCGCAGCCTAAGAAAGAATTCAGATTGCCTGTCAGAGGGGGTTCTGGGTGGCCCCTCTCTGCTTGGTCTAGGGGCAGAAGTCCCCCCTTTTAGGTTGGGTGGAGATGGGTTTTGGAAACACCCTGTATAAAGTAACAACCTCATCTTGAGTCTCATGGTCCTCCATAGCTAACTTATGATAATGTATCTGAATAGGCTTTGCTACCAAATTATTTATCTGTTGTATCACAGAGTTAGTCTGCCTATTTGAGGCCCAGGGACCAGAAGAAATAAGCAAAAAGAAACCAAATAATGGTCCCAAGATGGGAGGAAGTAGCGTTGACAACCTTGGAGAGGCTGAAAACCAATTCTTGTACCAGCATTCATCTATCTCTTTCTCTCTCTGATTTTTCTCAGGGCCTTCACTGACCTATTTCATGCTCTCTTTAATCCTCCTTGTCTTGTCTATGTAAAGGCAACCTTCCTCTTTGAGAGTTGTACACAGTCAAGAGCTGTACACAGCCTTTTCTATTGTACTAGAGTAAATCAAGTCCAATAAGTATCTTTGCGATTTTAGGAGGTCTCTTCAGACAGTGAAACGAGGGGTTTCTTCAGATTAGTGATGTCAATCTCTAGCTGTTTTCAAATTGTTTTTTTGTCTTCCTTTTTGACACCTTCTCTTAGGTTTTCTTAAGCTGAATTTCTACAATACCCATGTCTACTTTGTATCCATCTCTGTAGACTAAGTTCTTAGCATGAAAATAGAGGCAGACTGAATCCAAATTTTGTTGCCTGCTTTCTCAGCCCTGCAATGTAAAGGGTGTTAACGTGTGCCTCTGGTATCTCACCTAATGAGCACCACACCAGCAACTATCACATGGGAGGCATCCGTGCACACATGTATGTAAATCGTGAACAGAACCATCTCTGAGGCTACAGGGATGTATGTTCACTAATATCTGCATTAAATCATTTGTTACATGCGTTTGAAATCCACAGCATCTCTTCTCCTTGAGCCTCTAGGCTGATATGGATAGACCTCAGCTCTGGTGTGCAGTCTTTTTCATGGGACCTACTGCTCTTGATGTGACCTGAGGGTGGAGGCTTCTTGTCAGGCCATGATTTCAGTGTGCCCTAGTGTTCAGAAAGAGGCCCCTGCTCTTCCTGTTGAATTGTGCTGTTCTGATATCCACATCTGCCTACTCTTTTTAGTCACATTGCAGTCAGTCTTGAGGAATAGAGCCTAGACTAATCCAGGGGCAGTTCCTGATCATTCCAGTCCCTCCTTTTCCCTTTTCCCTTTTCCCTTTTTGGCTCCATCTATCCTTTATTCATGATCCCTATCCCATTTCTTTCTTCTTCATTCCCTTCTCTTTCTTTGTTCTTCTATCCCTATGCTCATGGGTTCAGTTAGCAAAGAGACCAGCCATATCTGATTTCTGGTATGAGCCTCTGGAATCTATTTCTATCCTGTTCACATTCTTTGCTGAATTCGTGGGACAGCCATGAAGCATCCACCTCTTCTACCACAGAAGGTACAGCCCTCCTTCAGTTTACACTGCTGGATATTTACCATTTACGTCTCGACCATATCTTCTGTAATTTAAATAAGAATGATTAAAATATTTCCATGCAACCAAATAATTCTCTAATGGTCAAGCAAGGCAGAAACATGGTTGATCTGGCTTGTCCAACCTACTTTCTTATAGAACCCAGAACCACCAGCCCAGGGATGACACCAACCATAATGGGATCCCCCATTGATCACTAATTGACAAAATGCCTCATAAGTTTGCTTTCTTATGTACCTCAGGACCAACTGTAATTGATAGGGGCTTGTGTTCCAGCCTTACACCCAGAAGAGGAGACACAATAATCCTAATAAATGAGCAGGAATGTATACATGCATCATTTACAACAAGTACAATCTTTATTTGTGATAGAAAACATTTCATTGACATTATATTTATAAACATTTGATTATTTTGGATTTTTATTGATCACGGATTCACAACATTAACTTGCTACGCATTGAAATTTGGAATTTTGGGGTACATTGCACAGAGAAGACCTTTCTCTATCAGGAGACCTGTGACAACTTCTATGATATGTGTGTAAGTGCCTCTGAATTTCTCATAAATTTTCAAAAATTAACTTTGTATAATTGAAGTGAACATAGATTACAAATTAAGACATTCTAGGGATGTTCTAGTTGGTTTTATGTCAACACAAGTTACAATCATTACAGAGGAAAGAGTTTTGGCTGAGGAAATGACTCCATGAGATCTAGCTGTAAGGCATTTTCTTAATTAGAGATCAATGGGGTGGGCCCAGCTCATTGTGGATGGTTCCATCTCTATGTTGGTGGTCCTAGGTTCTATGAGTAAGTACACTGAGCAAGCCATGACAAGTAAGTCAGTAAGTAGTACCCCTCCATGGCCTCTGTATCAGCCAGGTTCCTGACCTGCTTGAGTTCTTATCCTGACTTCCTTTGGTAAGGAACAGCAATATGCAACTGAATGAATCCCTTTCATCCCAACTTGTCCTTTGGTCATGGTGTTTTGTCACAGCAATAAAAACCCTAACTAAGTCAAGGGGTAATATCTCCACCTATAGTATAGGTTGGGGCATCCATGCCTGTTATTGGTGGGAAACATCTTTAGAGATTTTCAAAAGACTCCAACATCAATCTGCTTTTGTTGGGTCTTTAGAATTTAAGATTTGAGACATAAATCACTGTGTTTCATTTGGTAGTCTTTTATAGAATTTGTTTTATTTTTATTTATGTGTATGTATATCTGTATATGTATATGCACACTTATGTGGAAACCTTCTGAGGCCAGAAGAGGGCATCAGATGCCCTGGAGTTACTAACAGTTGCAAGTGGCCTGACAGGTGCTAGGAACCGAACTAGAATCCTTTGCAAGAGCAAGAGATTCTCATGACCACTGAGCCTTCCTTGTAGTCCCTCATGAAGCAGTCATGGTATGCTGGAGATGTCAGTAACACATATGAACATTAATTTTCTGACAGATATAAAGCCAGAGTGAGTCCCTGAGGTCAGTGGTGTCTTTTGATTGAGTTGTTTTAGCACTGCTCCCTGGAGCTCAGTGTCCACGACAGGTTGGCCAGAACAGACTAGATGGTGCTTAGGGAATCATACTGTTAGAACAGAGCCCAGTAGAAGTCAAGTTTCACTTCCAGACTCATCTCACAAGTTAATTTTTTTATATTAACCTAGGTGATGGCCATACAACTTAACAATCTGTAACTTTAGTTAGAAGAGAAGACATCTTAATGTCATTGTATTAAGGTTTCTATGCTTGTGATAAAATCATGATCAAAAACACCCTGGGCAGAAAAGAATATATTTCAGCTTACAACTTTCAGGTCACACTCCATTGCTGAGGTCATCATGGCAAGAACTCAAGAAAGAACCTGGTGTAGGAACTGAAGCAGAAGCCATTAAGGAATGTTGCTTCTTGGATTGATTCCCATAGCTTGCTCAGTTTGCTTTCTTATGGACCTCAAGACCAACTGTCTAGGAGTAGTAGCATCCACAGTGGGCTCCATTCATTGCTAATCAATATAGCACCCCATAGGCTTGACTACAGGCTATTCGCCTGAAGGCATTTTCTTACTTAATATTTCTTCTTTGTAGATGTGTCTAGGTTTGTGTCAAATTGACAAAAATCAGCCAACATAATTATCTATCACCTGTCTATCCATCTATCATCTATCTATACCATCCATCTAAAAACTATCTATCACCTATTATTATCTATCTGTCTCTTAATCATCACCCAATCAGTTGATCAATTACCCATGTATCATCTAGTTAATATCTATTGTTTTATCCACCAAACTGGCCTTCTTCCCTTTATTTGTATTATTTGTTATACAATTTGGGGATTTTAATCACTACAGTAGATTACATCTCAAAAATAAAATTCCAATTAACTTAAAAGAAAAAAGATTCCAAACCAATTAAGTTCTGAAAACCAAATTTGAACAAGTATATAAAATTTCCTAATAATGTGATCAGAACTTATTTATTTTGTTATCAGAACCTTTGAGCAAACATTAAATTATATGACCCATTAAGGCTGTGTGCAGAGGCTGGAGGTATACTAAATCTCAAGTTGCTGAGGTAACTCCTAGTCTACACTTTGTATAACAAATCATAATGTTGGAACAGGAGCAATACTGCCCACAAAACTGATTTATTAACTGTTTCGTGTTTATTTGAATTTCACCATCCCATAACGACTGCTGGAATTGGTAATTCCTCTAAAAGCAGAGAGCAGGTACAATTTCTGAAAGTGGTCACTAAGCTTAACTCAGTATGGTTTTTTTGTTTTGTTTTGTTTTCGTTTTGTTTCTCTCTTTTCTGTCTGAATTGGAAAAATACAATAAGCTTAGTTTCTAGCCATGTCTTTTTGAACTCAGAGGGAGCAGGGCATCTGCAAGTCTCTTCAGTGGGGCTTCCCACTTTCTTCTTTTGTGGCTGTTTAAAAAGTCTTGAGTGAAGTGCTTATTCAGAGGTTCCCAGTGCGGGTTAGTCTTGGATACATGCAAATTGTTTAAAATACTGAAATATTCAAATACTTTCTGCAGCAGTCTGACTTCCACACTGCGGCTGAGGCTGTATCGAGGAGCTACAGTGCTCCCATTCAGAGAGCTATCATTAAGCCTGGAATACTCCCAGCTAGCCAGCTCAGCTTCAGCCAGCACAGCTTTTGTATTACATATTTATAGCATGCAGTAAACTTCAGCTTTGCGTTCAGAACTTGAGGGAGGAATGAGAAAGGCAGTGTGAGAGAGAACTAGCCTCATATAACGAAGCAGTGGTGGGATGTGTCCATATAGGACCCCTCCACAACAGGGTAAGGAGAATTCTAAAATGGAGAAGTCATTACTCAGTCAATTTTATTATGGTTCTTAGTTGAACTCACAGTGTAATTGGTGAGTTTGAAGGGGGAGGAGTGTCCTGTAATATTTCAAATACTAAAATATCTCTTTTCTCTTTAAGTTTTAATGAAAGTTGCTGTTGAATGGAAGACTTCTGTCCATCCCTACAATGTCTCAGTAGGATATTCTACTAGCTCATCTGCGTACCACTTTCCAGAGACCGTAGCCTTAGTTATTTTTGTAGCCAAGAGCTTGTGACCATTTTTTTCCTTATTAGATCATGGCTGTAAGGTTTAACATTGGGATGCATGATAAAGTATTTAAGTGTAGAGAACCCACCTCCTAGGAATGGAATCTAGTCGTAGGTTGCAAATGAACTGAAGAAGTGACATCAGCATGAGTACCACATGCAGATTTGGCCAATGTGTAGCCACCTTAGGCTGAAGCCCTTACTCACAGTTTCAGTAGCTTCTTCGTGTGGAATCGGAAATTTCCTCCCAAGGTTCATTTATCATGATATGGAGTTTAGATAGTTAGTTGTGCAATGTAGTCAAGAGAGAATCATGATCCAATCATTCAGACTTAGGGGTATCCAAGACCTGCCAGAGACCAGGCATTTGAAGATCTCATTTTATAAAACTCCTCATCAGCATATTGAATGGTTTGATGACTTACACATGTAGCAATCTTTTAAATTATAGTCATCATCGTCATCATCAGTGTGTACGTGAGAGAGACAGGGGGCAGTGTAGAGTGACCACTGTGTCTCTACTAGCACTAGGAAGTTATCAAGCTTTACACTTTGACTGATCCTCACATAGTTCTTCAATTTATGAACACTGTGCTGTGGAAGCTACATCTTCATAAAGAAACGGGCAAGCCCTCATAGTAAATCTCCACATTGTGTCATTCTATCTATCTATCTATCTATCTATCTATCTATCTATCTATCTTCTATCTATCTTCTATCTATCTATCTATCTATCTATCTATCTATCTATCTATCTATCTAACTATCTATCTATCTATCTATCTTTTATCTCCACCATCTCTATTTATCTGTCTCTTTTTTCCATATTCTGTGATCCAAATATGTGATATGTTCAGTAATTGAGTCTTTCCATCAAGTCTTTCCATCTCCTCTTGAGAGTAACCACCAGCAATAAAACAGCCTTAATGATTGAGGACTGTGGGAATCTATTGACCAGAAACTCAAAAAGAAGTAATCTGGTCCTGGTACTGAGACTTTTAGATGCTAACACCAATTATCTAGTTAAGAATATGGTCACTTTTGTTATAGGGAAACTTCATCCTGTCTCTCTCTCTCTCCAAGTGTATATACTTGTACAGTAGCAGCTTCTCACAACTTTTTGGAAAGGCCTTTAGTGTTGTTTGTCCCTCCTCATAGTCTCTCTTCTACCCTGCCTTCCTACCCTCATCTTAACTCTTCCAGCTTCCTTTGATCCTTTCTACTGCTGTGTTCTAACTTCCCTTATATGAACACCATCTCCTACCCAGTGTTATATCTCTTGACATACTCTTTAGGAAGTTTTGAGGTCATCAAGTATTCCATCCAGTGCATAGCAGAGGTCATGACTTTTAAATCACCTGCCAAACCCTGATGGGAAATCACATTAGTCTCAGAGACAATACTAAACAAATAAGGAAAGAAAAGAGAGAGATAAAAACCACACTCAATGGGTTAAAAAGAGAACAGGATGCAGACCTGGGTCCAAGGAAGTTCACTGCAGACTCCACTGGCAGCCACACTGTTCTGATCCTGGACTGTTTGGGAGGCCTAGTGAGGTCCTGAAAGACACGAAGATGGGGTGAAGCCTAGGTGTAGGCTTTGTCTCACATGTGTGTGATACATGGCTATAGGACTGAGAGAAGAACTGGCCTGTAGGCATCTGCCATTTTAATGTAAGAACCAGTTTTAAAAGAGAGTTTACAAAATTCCATAGTCTGGTAACCACATCAATCAACAAACTTGGCTCTGAACAGCTTTTACCATTTCCAAAAATCAAAATGTATTTCTACAGAGGAGTTTACAAACTGTCGAGGTTTCTCATGTTGCTTAATCTCCTTGAATCCCAGATGCTTCATATGTAAAAATCCAGCAAAAACAAGGACTAACCCACAAAGCTGAAACAAACAACGAGCAGAAAACAAAAGACGACTTTCAGGCATTGGATAAATAAACGGAGATTACGCTGCTCTCTGTACAGATCTGCCACGTCTCGGATCCAGTTTGTTTACTTTCATTTCTTTGGATGTGCAGAGAACTTGAGGCAATGCTAAACTATGAATTCTAAAAATGTTTTGAACCATATCACTGTTAATAGAAAGCGGATGCTGCACAGGGACCTCCAGTCCACAGTGCATATAGCACAGCTGCACAAGTTTGTCCTGGTTCCTATCAGGCCACGTGACTGTGTGTACCTCAGTAAGTTGTTAAATTAATGAGAATAGAAGGAGGGCATTAAGTTCAAGGTGAGCCTGGCTTCACAGCCAGGCTAGCATAGGGTACATAGAGTAATTCTGTATCATAAACTGAGGGCTCTTGTCCAACACAGTGACCAGTGCCAGATCCTAGCATCTATCACATTGAGTTCCCAGTAACCACAAATACACACATACACTAACTAACACATATGGACAAACATGACATATGCACATATGCATGAACATACATATAAACATGTACATACATAAATAAACTTTTATATCCATATCCATATGATTATGTGCACATATTTGCTCATACACATACACATATACACATGTCACATATGCATGTACATTAACATGCACACATACATAAATACACATATATTCTCATATATATGAGTATACACACATGCACTTACAAATGTACATATACACATGTCATACGTATGCTAACATACGTGCACACATATAGACAATTACACACATGTATGCACATTAATGTGCATGCACATAAATACACAAACACACAAATACACACACACACATATATATATATATATATATATATATATATATATATATAAAACCATATACACATGAGTATACAAACATACTCGTTCTTACATATGCATACACCATCACACACGCCCATGCATACACACATACACTAACACACATGTACACATATCACACATGCCCACACATACACACTGTTCTGATTATTTCATCTGCTTAATAGAAGCTACAGTTATTTAAAAAATAAGAATTGTAATTAAGAAAATGTCTCCAAAAGATCACCCTACAGTCAAATCTGTGGGGCGTATTTTGATTGCTGCTTCATGTGAGAGGGATTAGCCCAGTGCAGATGTCACCCTGGGCAGGTGGTTCTGAGTTATATATAAGAAAGCAGGCCAAACAAGCCTTGGTGAATCTGGCTTCTGTTTCTGTCTCCAAGTTCCTGCCCCGACTTCCCTCAGTGGTGGGATGTGACTTGTAATGAAACCTTTCCTCTCCGAATTGCTTCTGGTAATGGTGTTTTATCATGGCAGTAGAAACCTTAACGTACATGCGCACATGCATACACATACACAGAGTCACACACACACACAAATACGCAACAGAAAAACATAAATACATACATGCACATACACCAGACACAGACACACACCACATACTGTTATAATATTATGGTGTCTGTGTTCCACCCTCAACTCAGGAAAAAAGGAAGAACACAGTGTATGGTGTCTGAGTTCCCATCACGGTCCTTGGGCCATGAGATGATGTTAAGCATCAGTTAATCTTCTCATTAAGGTGAAAGACACTCATGGACACCTTCACGAATTCTTCGTATTATAAAATGTACTAAATGGTTAAGGTGCAGTCAAGGGAAACTTTTTCTATAAAGGCTCAATTTCTTAAGACAAATCAGAAAAAGGCCAACATTTTTCTGCAGGACCCTGTGGGAAATTAACAAACCTGACAGACAATATTAAGACATTTCACTAAATGCCAAACATTCTAGAGTCAACTTTTTCTTTCAATTAAGGAAAAATGATTTAGGAATTTCTTTTATGATGACTTAACACCTCACTTTGCCAACCATGGCTAAGCTTTGCTGATCACAAATCACTATGAAGGTTTCCTCTCCAGAACTCCAGTCTACATTAAGACATTCATGGCCCTAATGGGTCAGTTATAATGTCATGTGGTTCTCACATGGCTGCCTATCCAAGGAAAGGCTCAAATTTCCCAGCTGCCCTCAATTTCTCATAGAGGGAGCATGGCCTACTAACAGGTCTAGACTCCTTTTCATGGACTTGCCTGGTAACATTATACTAAGATTTTACTCATAATATTTTTACATTTTTATAAATAAACAAGTAAAGTGGGGGGCTAGGAATCAGGACCACAGAATTACTGAAAATATTTGTACTCAAGGTAGAGAGAAATGATCTTTATTGTTGCTGTTAGCTCCTAACGTAACAAACAATAATAATTAGGATATAACATACGGACTGAAAGTCTATTTCCCTCACATTTGGTGAAATATTAAGATCACTTCTGAATATGTCATAAATGTGATAATACAGATTAGTGAGTTACCCTAAGTAGGGCTTATATCCAGTGGTCCTTTCTCTCTTCACAGTTATTACTATGTGTCATAGAAACTCTTTAAATTTATGGTTAAACCTATAAGTCTTCTACCTAAATATTTTATTAATTTTTAAAGCTTTATTTGAGAATAATCATATATTTCTTTCCATAAGTGAAAAGAGGAGTAAATTTGGAGCTGAATTGAAGCAGTTTCTATGGTTACCTGTGGGGAGGTTTCGGGGGGTTGGGGGGGAGAGTTGGGGCATCAGATTACCCTAAGGTCTTCTGTTTAAGGAAAAGAGACTTTGACATTTATTTACTGAAGTTTTTGGAGGAACCATCTGATTGGAGAGTCATTTATTGCTTAGAGAGAAAAAAATAGCAAGAATTTAGAGAATGGGAGACCAACGATGTGGTGGGTTGACTCTGGTCCTTCCCAGTTCACATGTGAAATATTACGTCAATGAGAAGAACCCCTACCTCAGTGTAAGCAGTTGTTGAAGATGGGGTTCTTAAGTGGTAACTGGGGAACTCAGGAGATCTCTAGGATGGGCTACATGTGATTGGGGCCCCTATAATGAAGGTTTTTGACACAGAAGCAAGACTCTATGAGGATGAAGGAAAGGAAGCCATTTCAGACCATGTCCTCAAGTGGCCTCATAAAAATCCAGTCTTTTCCAATGCTGATTTCAAACTTCTTGTCTTCAACATGGTGAGACAATAGTGTTCTATGGTTTCAGTTCTGGTTTGTGAGGGGGTTTGATATGGGAGCTTCAGAAATTCCATTCAGATGGTGGCTTGTTCGAGTCCTTGGGGATCTATGTTCAGATCTTGACTTCCTGGGTCTATATTGCTCTGTTGAAAGACTTCATCACATAGACTGCCAGTGCTCTAAGGTAGCAAGCTTAGATGAGATGTCACAAGAAACATGGGATGTTCGGTCACTGACTAGTCACAGAACCAACCTAACTTATTGACATTTCTAAAATTGAGGATGGCTTTTGAAGGAAGGTCTACAACTTTGGATTGAATTGTGTCTGAATGTGGGAAGTAGCTAGAACTTAACATTTATCAATTTTGAACCCTGGGGATGCCTATATTTACTTTAATTAGTTATATAAAGCACCCACTCCCATCATTTCTTGGCTCCAAATCCATAGTATACCTCAGTATTCTTATAACTCAGAACTCTCTTAAAAATCACTGAGGCTCTTAGCAACCCCAGGAGGCAACTTTCATGGCTGCTCTCCACAGGGCACAGCCCAATGGCTATATCATTCAGAGGAGGTTGCAGGGATGGAAGGGAGCTAGGAAACCTGGCAGTTGAGGCCTAAGTGGTTGTAGCCTCCTGATGTCTCTTCTTAGATCTGTTTATTAACCAGCTGAATCTCACCTCCTAACCTATCATTCCTATAATGAGTATAAGAGAACCTCTTGGATCTTACTTTCCAGGAGAGGAGGCCAAGAAGAAGGCTCCTATACAACCTCTCAACATCTTTGTGAGAACTGAAAATCAGGCCCTGCCATTGCTATCAGGGCTTGGCTTCATCTCAGCACTCTAAGCCCTTGGATGGTATCTTAGTTAGGGTTTCCATTGCTATGAACAGATACCATGGCCAAGGCAACTCTTATAAGAACAACATTTTATTGTGGCTAACTTACAGGTTAAAAGTTCAGTCAATTATCATCAAGGCAGGGCATGGCAGTACTCAGGCAGGCATGGTGCAGGAAGAGCTGAGAGTTCTATATTTTGTTCTGAAGGCTTCTAGGAGAAGACTTGCTTCCAGGCAGCTACAAAGAGAGTCATAAAGCCCACACTCACAGTGACTCACCTGCTTCAACAAAGCTGCACCCCCTAGTAGCGCCACTCCCTGGGCCAAGCATCTGTAAACCATCACAGCTGGGTATCCTAGTACCTGTCCTATATCATGGTATAATATACACAGGAACTGGGGTCACCAACCCGCCCTAAGGTATACACTTGATGGCCTCCAAGGAGTAAAGAGTGTTGAATGCATTCCTGAGCCCTTGGTATCCTGTGACATTTGGGGGCAGCTGCTTGTGTCATATCCTGGCCTGCTCAGGCCTAATGCTTGTTCCTTCTGTTAGACTTTGCAGGTGACAATGTGACACCCATAGTTCTCCCTGTGACATGTCTTCCAGAGACTCATCCCATTTTGATGTCAGAGGGGACTTCTGGAAAGCAATGGGAAATCTCAAGGGCCAAGATGATGGGGAGGGCACTAATCTCCTGATGCACTCATTTGGTGGTGGGATTGGAAGGTGGTAAAAATTAGCAGATGTGACCAAGTTGAGTGAGCCAGAGTACTGGGATGTATCCTTGAATAATATACCCTGTTCCCGATCCTTCTCCTCCATGTCTCTGTTCCCCAGACACTATGAGTTGAGCAGCATTGTTTACCATACTCATTCAGCCATAACATTTAGCTTCAACACAAGCAAGCTATCAGTGGGACCGAGTGACCCCAGACAGAAACTTCTGGAACATTTACTGCAAATTAATATTTGTTCATTTAAGCAAGTTTATCAGCTATTTCTCACAGTGAGAGTAAAAAAAAAAAAAAAAAAAAAAACAAAATATTTCCTCCAAGTATTTAATGTGAATTTTCTTTTCATCATCAAGGTTGTTCATGGCTTCACAAACATGCACACATACACACATACAAACGCACACACACACACACACACATACACACATACAAACACAGAGACAAAGACACATTCATAGGGGCACACATATAAAAATTCACATACACATATACATGTATGTACAGGGGCACATATATTCACAAAGAGCACATATAGAGACACACACATGCACAGACAGATGCATACACACAAGTTCCTATACTAACACAGAGAAAGACATGCATACACACACAAACATATATGCTCACCCTCACATACATATTTATACCCACACTCACACACGGACACACATGCTCACACATATGCATTAGGTACTCTTCTTGCTCACTAGGTTACAGGAAGAGTTGCTGAATACCCCCTGATATTCAGTAAAGTCTACTGAAAAGTGTGAGTTTTCTAATTCACTGCCGTTCGTACATTTTGCATTCACGGTTTTGTAGTGTGCCGGGCAAGTTTCTCGGACTGTTGCCTGGCATGTCTATTTCACTCTAGCCTACTGTTAAGAGAGGCAAGCTGTGCAGCTAAGATCAGAACATAGCAAGCATGTGAGACCCATCACTTTACCACATCCAGATACACCTGGTCCAGCTCTCCTCTATTAGAGCCACAGCCTTTTCCATCTTCAATACTATGTGAAGTCAGTCTGTGTTCTTGACATTTGGGTCTGTGTTGCTCCTTAAAATGCCTCTCAGTTCATGACTCATGTATATGTGGTTGTGTGTGTCCATGTTGTGTGAATGCACACATGCGTATGGGTACATGTTCACATATGTGTGCATGTGGAGAGGAGATCAGGAGTTCACTTCAGGCTTCTTCCTCTTTCTCCACTTGGTTTACAAGACAATGTTTCCTCCCCCCAATCATGGAGTTCATCAGTTCAGCTAATCTGGTTTGCCCTGGAATCCCCTGTCTCAGTCTCCACAGTGGTAGAATTACAGATAGGCTACCATATCTCTCTTGGAATTTTTGTGTCCACAAATATGGGGCTCTGGACTCCAGGTCTCAGGTTTGCACTGCTGTTCCAAAATTCTGCTTTTAGCTCAAAGTTTCCCTTCTTACTGCATCTCTTGTCTCGGTCTCTTGCACTGACATATTGGCAGAGGGGCACACAGTCATTGATCCAGAGTCTACTTCATGGGGCAAAGCAAAGCCTACCTCTTCCTTAGCTGGTTTCAAGTGATGAGCACCCCCACCAATTCTGGGCATACATTGCCTTTCAAGTTGACTTGTACTTCATAATTTTGACTGTATATGATGCCATTTTCTTAGACAACCATCATATATATATTGTGAAGAAATCACACAATCTGTTTGTGTGTTATTACAGCCCACCATTGATTCTTGCTGTTTACCATACATTAAAAAAAATATTTCCAGGAACTGAGATTGTTATTCCCCTGTTACGGCTATTTCTTCACTGTGGTTTTATGTGATTTGATTTTATTTTCAAAATGTCTGTTTATATTATGCATGAAATCACTCCATGTTCCTCTGGGATTTGTGTGATACAGGGGCAACTAACTACTTCTGTTGGGGTCATTGGTGAAGTGATATATTGTCACAAAAGAATTAGGAATCATTTTGAAAAATTGGCCTCCACTGCTCCTTGTGTACATTGCAGTGGTGTTGCCAAGTGTCTATTGTACTGTAACGTTAGGCATCTATCCCCACTTACAGGCCACGTTTCTGGTTGTTTAACACAAAGATTGCCCTGCTGCTTGGCTCCTGAAGATAGAACCTGAGCTCCTGGGGCTTTGAAACTGGAAATCTTGAAGCTTTTTTTTTCCCCCTGACTGTCACAGCTGCTTATGATGGGGTTGAGTTTGACAGATATAATGGGATGAGAAAAAAATGAGTACAATCCAGAGAGCTTGGGGAAGTTGAGGGGAGCATGCCAGAGCGATACAAGATTTGAACATAAATCCCCTCGAGAGGAGCTTAAATGCATTTTGCTTCAGAAACTGTATCTGAGGGTAGAGTTAATCACTGTGGCTGGTTCTGTGTAGCGGACTTCAGATGGTTGGGTCTGGAAGAAGAAAAAGTGAAATTGTCTATTTAGGGATGTTTTCAACCACAGAGTGTTCAGTTTCAGGCTTAAGCCAAACCACAGTCTCTACTTCTGCCCCAGTGGGGAGCTTTTGTATTAGAAAAGACGATCACTCCCCCTCTTCTCTCTTTCAATTAAAAACACCCATGCTCACTTACTCTTTTGAAAGTTAGTTTTTAGAGACTGAAGATATGGCCCAATGACCCTAGTCTTACACATGGCTTGAGTTTGGTTCAAAACCACCTGTCATTCAAGCTCCAGAGTATCCAAACTTTATTTTGGCCTCTGTGGACACCTGCATTCACGTGTGCATTTATATTTACACAATTTTCTTAAAAAATTAATTCTTGCCTTATAGCTTGCTGTTAAGCTTCGGGGATCAAGTCTATATGGATTGTCCAATCAAGACAACTGCCATACCCACAAGTATAATCTTTAGACCTGTAACTAGGAAGCAAATGTTGTGGTTATAGTATGGCTAGATTCTGTAATCTCAGACTCACCGTGGGCTCCTTACAACTTTGTTAGGACCCTGAGAAGAGGACCATAGGCTCATCACTTTCAACATGTGAACCGTTACATCTTTCTTTTTCTGATTGCAAAAGTAAAGGTGACATGACCAGTCTCACTGCAGCTGGTGGCTGAGAAACAAGCTAGTATAATCACTGCATACGTAAAAACAGTCTGTGGAAAAGGATGCTCACAACCTCAACTCTACTTATCAGCTGTAGCTCCCTGATAATTCGACACCTAAGCTATCAGAACAAAATGTAAAACTAATTCTTAAATACTTACTGTATTAGTTAAGGTTTCCATTGATGCAAAAAGACACCATGACCAAGGCAGCTCTTAAAAATGACATTTAATTGGGGCTAGCTTACAGGTTCTGAGGTCCATTATCTTCAAGGCAGGAGCATGGCAGCATCTAGTTAGGCATGGCATTGGAGGAGCTGAGAGCTCAATATCTTGTTCTGAAGACAAACAGGACAAGACTGTCTTCTAGGCATCTAGGATGAGGCTCTCCAAGCTTCCAGGAAAACACCCCATATCTGTTCTCAGGAGAACATCCTTCCCTGTGCCTGCTTCAGCACAAACATCCTCTCATAAGACAGTTTCCAGAAAATTATCACATGACAAAACTGGGTCTCCAGAGAAATTAGAAATTTCCCCTTCAGGTACCAGCTCTCTACTTCCTGTTCAGCAGGTATCTGGGAAGTTCTCCATAGAGGTGAGTTTTAATTACAAATTGATACAATCTTGAATTGTTTGGGAAAAGAGTCTAAATGAGATATTTTCTAGATCAGGTGGGGTATCATCTTAATTATGTTGATTAATTGATGTGGGAATGGCACAATTCCATGGATTTGAGTCCTGGGTTTTGCAACAGTGGGAAGACTGAGGAAGTAACAGGTATGTATGTTTCCATTCTCCCCATGCTCTTGACTGTTGGGACTAGCTGCTTCACATTCTCTTCCCTGCCTTCTTCCAAATGATGGACTGAAACTTGGAATTGTGAGTAATCCTTTCTTCCCTAAGATGGCATTTTTCAGGATCTTTAAAATCATTGAAATAGACATGAAAATAGAAAACTCTCCCTGTGCTATAAAGACGACTCTGGAAACCAATCTCACAGACAGAATAAGAAGTGTGTCTCCTAGATGATTCCAAATCCATTCAAACTGTCATTGTAGAATAATTACCGCATCATGCATTTTTAGAGTTAAAAGCTGTCTGCTCAACTTGACCCCCCAGGTACCACGATGGAACTGACCATCACTCAGGTTTTTATTGAACAATCATGAGAAGTTCTTCTTCACTCCCCAAATCATCCTCAAGATGTGATAAATGCTAGTGTGGTGAGAGCATCATTTGAGAGTTTTATATTCTAGGATATGCTTTGGTTTGCTTCATGGATGCATCTGGAATGAGAATAAATTGGTTCCTATGAACGTGGAGACTGATGTTTGGCCCTCAGTACGTTGTGGAGAGTCTTCTGTTTGGACCTGTTTGTGATGGTTTATATATGCTTGGCACTATTAGGAAGTGTGGCCTTGGAGGAAGAGTGTCACTGTGGGTGTGGTCTTGAAGACCCACATCCTAGCTGTGTAAAGATGTACAACTCTTAGCTCCTTCTGTACCATGTGTGCCTAAATGCTTGTTATGCTTCTGCCTTGATGACAATGAACTGAACCTTTGAACATGTAAGCCAGCCCCAATTAAATGCTGCCATTGTGAGAGTTAGCTCAGTCATGGTATCTGTTCACAGTAGAAAAACCCTAAGATACTGTTCTTCAATTAAAAGGATGAACATGCCTGGCATGCAGGTATACATCTCATACTGTAAAGTCCTGACAGGTATTTGACATGTTGACCAAACACTTCAGAATAAACAATTTAAATATTTCATTATGACCTGCATCTATTACAAATCTTAGCAGTAGATATGAAGATTATACAACATTGCTTATGAACACTCACAGAGCTCCGTGTCTCTGTCTGAGCCTCATTCTAGGTTCTCAGAAAAGAGGGGCACAGCTTGCTGCCATTTCGACAATTAGCCTCTGTGGTCTTCAACCTGGTTGAACAGCCCCAATATGGGGTCATCCCCCTGCTCTGAGATCCTTCTCACTCAGTCACTTTGTCTCCAGCCTCGGGAAAGGTTCTTCCTACAGTGAATCCCAGGAAGCTGAGGCCTCCCTCACTATACCCTCTCAGATAGAACATCTAGGAAACTTGTCTTTTGACTGGGCCCAACAGATAAGCCAATCCCTCATCACAGCCTGGCTTTGGAGTGCCTTTTCTGCACCTGCCCATGGGATCTGCTAGCCTCAACAGCTCAGGTGGGAGAGGATATCAACTTTTCATCCATGACATCTGACAAAGACAAGGCCTCTGTTCAGCCAAGGGATGTGAGAGAGAATTTAAATGAAGTAGCAAAGGAGAAGATGGATACAGCTAGAGCCTGAAGGTAGGTAATCATTCACAAATCCTCATGGGTACAGAAAGGATTTCTCAGGTGGCTCATCTGGAAAGAGTGTTCTCTGTATGAAATGGGGCTGCCCACAAAACTCCCTCTGGCTCCCTTCGCAAACATCCATAGCCAGGTTCCATGCCTAAGGAGAGATGTGTGGAGTAGTCCTTACAGCACAGGGTTAGCTTCAATTTCTCACATTGTCATGTTGTCTCGACTATTTTGCATCCAGCAGTACATTTCACTACCTGCAGGTAGAAGGCATGTTCTCATGTTCAAATCAATAATACACTTATGTTCTGTTTGTCTCTCTCTACCTTAGGTGGCAATAATGTGGTGCCCTAGCTCTTGTTTGCAAGCCTAGGACAACACAAACTGAGAACCCTTTCAATAGTCTGACAGACAATGTTTGTAAAAGCTTGGTCTCCCTGACAGAGGCAAGACTGGCCTCAAGCCTTCCTGTAAAAACACTGGAAGTGCAAAGGTCACAGCATGGATTTAACATAGTCCAAGAGGGATGGCCATGATTCTGTTCCTCACTGACAGCCTGGGTGCCTCCTGAACCTGTACTTCAGTTATAGTCAGCACACATTACGAGAAATGTTACCAATAGAGGCAGAGTGTGCATTGAAGGATACCAAGGTTTCCTAAAGTTGATTTTTGCTTTGCAAGTTTTCAGTGGACATTTTAGGATGGAGAGATAGAGAGAAGCTATTACTATAGTATATGATCTGTCTGCTCTTCTATTCGTTTTGCTTATTGCTGATACCTCAAAGAGACATCCTTTCTTACCAATGATTTGACATGCTTTTACATCTTTTTTTATTGTGAATCTGATACATGCTTGACATGAATCAAACTTCAGATACTCAATTTTGTCCATTTCCTTGGCTCACCATGGTTCTCCTGTGATGGTGGTCACACATCCAATCTGAAGTCTCTTAGTCTCAAGACAAACTCAGCCCCAATTCCCTAGAAAAGTGACAAAATTTTGTCCTTAAAATATATACCATAGGGCCAGCCCAGGATTTTTGACCCTAATCCAAAGGATTAGGTAATATGGTAATAAAATGGGTGGTGGTGGGGGATTTCTCCAAACCAAATCCAAGACCTAGTAGAACAAACCTTAAAAGTTTCAAAGCTGTTTGTCCTCCAAGCACATAACTCCCCTTTGCTGTGGCTTCCAGTCCAGTTGCTGCTGCCTAAGATAGTCCTCATTTCCCCCCAAAGTCCCATCAGCCCATTCCCTATCTCTGAAGTGCCCCGTGCCCCACCTACCTTCTTAATCACCACCAGAAAAAATGGTTGTACTGGCTGGTTTTGCATGTCAACTTGACACAAGCTGGAGTTATCACAGAGAAAGGAGTTTCCATTGAGGAAATGCCTCCATGAGATCTAGCTGTAAGGCATTTTCTTAGTTAGTGATCAAGGACAGGAGGGCCCATTGTGGGTGGTGCCATCCCTGGGCTGGTAGTCCTGGGTTCTATAAGAAAGCAAGCTGAGCAAGCCAGGGGAAGCAAGCCAGTAAGTACATCCCTCCATGGCTTCTGCATCCACTCCCGCCTCCAAGTTCCTGCCCTGTGTAAATTTCAGTCCGCACTTCCTTTGGTGATGAACAGCAGTGTAGAAGTGTAAACTGAATAAACCCTTTCCTCCCCAACTTGCTTCTTGGTCATGATGTTTTGTGAAGGAATACAAACCCTGACTAAGGCAATTGTTATTCTCTGCTTGCCACATTCTGGACTTTCTGAACCTGTTCTTTCAATTTCTTACCAGACACCAATGCCAAACACCCTTCCACATCGTCAGGAATATCTGTAGCCAACAACCCATTCACGGTAACCATTTTCTGTGTTCTTCAGCTTTCTAAGAATGCAGTCATTTGCCTGAGATAAGAAGTAATCCTAGAGAGGAAAATGGCTCTAGCACTGGGAATGTGCATCGAAGTTCTAATTCACACTGTGGTTAGCACATTGACTAGGCCTCTAGTGTGTACTGGAAAGCAGCAGAAGAAAGAGGGTGGACGAGCACACCACTCACCTCAGGTGAAGATGCAAAGTGAATTAGAAATTATGTGATTCCCACACTCACTTTGGGACCCTCCTACAATGACCTAATGACTGCTCATTGGATGCCAGCTTCCGAAGGCTCTACTACCACCCAATTATCGTTACCCTGGAGACTAAGTCTTCAATGCAGAGGCCTTTGTGTGATGTCTATCCTAACTATAACATTATTTTTAACTTAAGCATGTTAATAATGTCTAATTGTACTACATGTCTGGTAGCCAAAATAGACTGCTATTGTAAAAATGCTATGGAATTTGGCTTTTGTATAAAAATTGCATTTTCTTCAAATTGTGCACTGAGCATGTGAGAATCATGATCAAATGCACAAACCTATCAATGGTTTTCCCACATCAGACAGACCTATATGCTGGTTTCTCATTCTCTGACTGTTAGACAAGACTGATGACCACAGTGTTTACAACCCATGTCATTGGCTCTCCTCACAAAAGCCAGAGGGAGGGTTGTGAGTCTGCACTTGAGTCCTCAGAATGAATACCACGTTCCTGTTGCACCCAACTCAGAGATGTCAAGAATATCAGGTGCTAGCTTTTTCTTGACTCCATCATCCTCAGGAACATGTCTTCTGCTTCCACCTAAGAATGGGACTCTTGATTCAGAGTGGAGATGGGCCCTGAGGACCACTTCCTGCTCCCGCTAAAGTGAAGCAATACATTTCTGTAGTTGTTCCTGGCTTTATGCTCAGTCTCTCAAAGACCATGGTACATTTCCATCTAAAAGGAATGGTTGCTGCCCTGTTTTCGAACCAGGTCTGATGGCTACCCATTCTGAAGCCATCTCACCTTTTCCTTTCTTCCTGTGAGGGCTGTGGATCCTGTGGATGTGGCCTGTCATTCCCTACCTCTCCAGGGCCATCTCCAACTTTTGTCCAGGATAGCATTTTATCACCCTTTGGCAGATATATTCTCATCCACAAATTTTTCACCCCTAGATCACAGCTTTTCCAGGCCTCTTGTGTAGAAGGAACAGTATTACCTCCAAGACAAGCCTTCCTCCAAAGAGACCTCTGCCCATTGTCCCTGCTGATTGAGGACAAGCCAAACAAGCCATCTTATTTCTGAAGTTTGGAGAAAGTGGTCCATTTTTCTTTGAGAACTCGCCCTCTTACTTCTAGAGATCATGAGGTCACCCAGACTCATAACTGGGCTCTTCAGAAGCAAAGAAAGCAGATATCTTGCTGTGACCACAGTGCACCTTAGGAAAGAGATAATTACATAAGATAATGTAGGACTGGCTAATATTTCGGGACAAACCACTGTGTGCTTCCTAGATTCATATTGATTTGTCATTTCCTTATCCTGGGTGCTAAACAACAGCTGCATTTGATTGAAAGGAAATGTTCATTTACAAATTTATACTTTCAATGATGATAACTTATGACAGGCTAGAACTGAGGTCTCAAAGGTGAACAAATTTGACCTCATCCTACTGGAGCCACGGTTCTCAATCTTCCTAATGCGGCAACCATTTAATACAGTTTTCATGCTGTGGTGACCCTCAACGATGCAAATAGTTTCCATTGCTACTTTAAAACTACAACTTTGATACTTTATGAATCATGATGTAAATATATGTGTCCTCTGGAGGTCCTAGGTGACCCCCTGTTAGGGATTGTGACAGGTTGAGAACTATTCTAGAGAGTATGGCATGCATGGACTGTCTCCACTCTCGGATCCCACCCACAGCACCTGACAGAAGGTCCTTCAATGTTCAGTGTCCTTCAATGTTCACCAATTAGACCATGGTTCCCCACAGATCAAGGCTTTCCTGTCCTCACTTTTACAGACCTTGTAATAGAAATGTTGCCTTGCTTAACCTGAGGCAACAGTAATGCAACTGGAATTCTGGGACATACCCACTTTGAAGAACACCAAGTACTTTTAGTCAGTTTCTGGTCTACAGACATGGATAAACATCTCATCATTTTGCAGGAAGAATAGCTACATGGCTGACACAGACAAAGCCACAATAACTAGACCCACACTGAGACATTAGTCAAATGTGTCAAACCATCTAGGCACGTGTTTATAATATCATGCAGCCAGAACATCATATTCAGTGAACCCATATCTCCCATTAATTGTATAATGCAGACACAGTCTTAAACATTAATACTAAATACAGAGAATATTTGATGGCAAGCTGAGGATCACTTGCTAGCTTTGAATATTTACTTCAAAGATTTTAATTACCTTTATATCAAGTGTTCTGTAAACAATTCAGTCAGCTACACCATATGGTGTGCAAATTTTTACCAAAATTACTGCTTCCAATAGAGTGTTACTGAAGTATGTTAATAGGACATCACTTCTAATTTTAGCTTGCTTTGTTAATTTATGTTTGTTAATGTTCTTAGCAACAGACATGAGGCACAGGAAGAGATTCCAAAGTAGATCAATGAATCACTCCACTGTTGAAGTGTTCATCAGCTTACGATAGCAAACAGGTGACTGATGTGGCAAAGAATGGACTGAGAACTAATAAGGGCCAGTCAGACTTGCAGGTCCATGTTAAGATAGACCTCGTCTTCCTCCACTCTTGTGTGTAGCTCTTAAAATAATGATAGAAATTTCTGGAAGGCAACATCTTGTTTGAAAAGAGTGAGAAGCCCATGCCTTTTTCATGTGCTTCTTAGAAATGATTATGGGAAATGCTCAGATACCAGAGCCTGTATCTTTTCATATTGGAAGAAAAGATTTGCCCCATAAACTGAAAATGGGTACCAGAAGATATAAACCTGGAGTGGGTCCCCCATGTTTTTGGGGGTACCAGTTTCCATGACATCATGAACAACAGAAAGAAAATGCTTCAGCTACTTGGATGAGTTTCTTCAGCCTTGGGCTGAACCCACAATAAATTTGGAGTTTTTTCAGTTCTTTATTGCCTCACTGTATTGACCTTGTTCATATAATTTACTGTTCATATAATATAATGTGTGAGCATGCCCTGGTTGACCAGTCTGAGTCCATTCTAAAAGCTGTTGCCCAGGAGGCAGTAGCTAGAAGGGTTTTTTCCTCTGTTCTGTTGATGAGCTCTGTGTCCTTCAGGAGGTGGGAGTTTTCTCCAAGGATGAGATTGGTATAGGACGGCAGGATTTTTTTTTTCAAAGAGGCTGATGCAGAGCATACGGAGGATCAGATCAGAATCCCACAAATCCAGAATCCCAAAGATCTTTTGGTCATCCAGGGGAGGTAAGCAGGAAGGCTCTCACTGATTGGCAGAAGCAGCCATTGAGCAACATTGTGCCCTTCATTAAAATAAAATGGCTTTTATCTGTCAAACCCTCTCTGGGTAGTACTGACAAATAACTTCAGTGACAGAAGTTCTTGTGAGGGTCACGTCAAGTTTTGCGATTAAATGAAGGAGTTCTGAGTGAGTGGGGCTTTATAGAGTCTGAGTTAATGGAGGAAGGTAGGTAGATAGAAGGAAGCAAAAGAACAAGGGGTGGAAGGAAGGAAGGAAGGAAGGAAGGAAGGAAGGAAGGAAGGAAGGAAGGAAGGATAGCAGGATACTTCTTCTGCTACATTGTATTTTCAGTGTAGCTTAGTGATTAGACAGTAGAAGAGGAAGTGGAGCTGGGAGAGAAAGAGTGGAAGGGGAGGGGAGAAATAGAGGAAGAGAAGAAGGAGGAGGCTATCAGCCATGAAGAACCACGGATGGGTCGAAAGCTGTCCTGGGTAGCAACTTCTCTCAAAATGTTAGATATTGGGTAACAACTCTAATTGTGTGAGCATCTTGTTAATTGAGCATTTCTAAATATATAAATCCTTTAGATACTCATTAAGCTTTAAGAGTCTCATTTCTACTGAGTGCTTCGAGTACGGCAGGTATTGTCTCGGGTTCAGCTGAGTTTTGTGAATGTAGCATAGTGGATTGGCAGAAACATCCCACATGCTGGCGTCTCGCGGGTGCCAGAACCTGTGCATCTAGCTAGCCTGAGCACTGGTCAGAGCTGAGGAGCAGCGGGAAGAAGGTGGCCGTCCGGGAACAAGCCAGACCGGGCTCTGTTTTCTAAACTACCGCCCCTACAAGGAAGGAAGGAAGGAGGGAAGGAAGGAAGGAGAGAAGGAAGGAAGGAAGAAGTTACTTCTGTCTGTTATATTTTGGGCTATAGTTTTAACAACTGCCAGAAGTCTATAAGACAAGACATGTTCATATACAAATTATAGAAGCAGGTTTGTTATTTACAGAGAGGCAATCAAGGATAGGAAACACTTCTGATCCATTGAAGTTAGAGAAATCTTCAGAAGGTGGAAGGGAGGGAAGAAGAAGGGGAGAAAAAAGGAGGGAAGCACAGAAGAGAGGGTGGAAAGAAGGAAGAAGGGAGGAAACAATAAAGGAAAGGAGGAGGAGGAGGAATAAAAATGGCTCAGGGGAGAGAGTGAAGATCGAAGGTAAAGGGAAGAGGGCTCTTCCTCTGTCACATGCATAGAACAGCTGCATCACCTGTGATTGACCAGGGCTTGGTTGGATAGTGGAATCTATAAAAATCTTGGCCCTCACTTCCTCCACTAAAGAAGTGAGTACCAGGTAGTACACTCTTATTTGTGAGCCTCGGTGATTCTGGGCATCATGGTCAGAGCAGGAAGAAGTTCTGCATCTATATGATAAATTTAATCAGAGAGGGAATCATGAGCTGAATCGGAGAAGGGGAAACTCTACCTCCCCATAAAGACCACCTGTTTGGTGACAACCATCCACATCTAGTCCTGTGTCAGGGATGATCAAGGGACTCTCCTTTCCTCACAGGATCCATGCTTCTCTCAAATTTCTAGCAGTTAGTTCTCATACTATATTCTCAGAGTGCCACTATATGTTGTGTGTTCTGCCCACCTTCAAATATATCAAGTTCAGCTCCTGCACATTGCCCACATCCCTCAAACCTTACTTGGTAGGACTGAGACTTCAGTCGTAGAAACTGCCTGGATGGTGCATCAGCCACCTTGGCTATGCACTTGCTACCTATCAATAAAGAAGATAGCAACCCCCAGAGAAGAGGTAGGGGATCTAGTCAAATTAACTAGTATCCTCATCTTGGGCAGAGGTTGTTATTGAGAGTGATTCTGCTCAAGCTTCTGAACACTCTGGTATAGCAGTTTATGGCAGTGTTGGGTTCCCACAGGCAGCAGCTCCCATCAGGCTTGATGTCTGCTGTTGGGTGTGTTCTCAGGCTCTACAACTGCCCCGAGGCTCTTCCACTACATCTTCAGAATATGCCATGCTGGCACTCATTCTCTCTCTTCATAAATACAACTCCATGGCATGCTCTCAGCCCAGGCCTCAGCTCCCTGTTTTGTCTTCTGATCCTGGTGTGTGATATAGCTCCTGGGGTGCAGTGGCTCCAGTCCTCTGTTTAGTTGTACAGTCTGGTGGGACAATGACTCCTCTATGAGAGTCTTATCTGTGGGTGATTTGTTTTCTTGCCTAGATTATTTGACTGACTTCGAGAGACGCATATAAAATCTACAGTAGCGATTGCTACAGCCCCGAAGATCTCTCTGGGTACTGGGATTTTATCCCTGACTTTCAAATTTGTAACCCTTTTTATTTCCTAATATCCCCCGTGTCTGAAAGTGTGCTCTAACCTCTGACACCAGGAAGTCAGTCAATAAACCCCAGTCTCTTTGATCCAAAGGATTATGGGATTGCTTTTTATGCAAAGAGAGACATCAGGATAAGCAAACACAGAAAGGAAAGGAAGGCCCTTAGGAGTAAAGGGGGGTTGAAGGAGCTGGAGAAACACTGACAAGATTTGCAATGCAAACCTTCTTAGACATTTGAGCCTCTTCATCAGTTGGAAGCACTCAGACAAGACAGGCTCCAGAGAAGGTGGGTGTTCCTGCCCTGCATGCAGCACACTCAGTGAGTGTACAAACAACTGGAGTTTTACCCTTCTGTTGACCATACATAGGCTCAGACTTACTGTATTTCTGAAAGGATGGGGGCCTTGTGGACTGATTACCAAGGTCTTCTAACTTAAATATCTCAGATTCCTAAAAATCCACCTAATGCATAGATATGCCATTCTGCCTATGGCCTCCCTCTACAAAGGGCAGTTTCTGAGTGTCTGCAGAAAGCCGACCAAGAGCCCCTAGAGAGCCCAATTTAAGGAACTCCAAGTCCCTAAAATAATGCAGTGTAGAATTTGGTCCACATTTATACCTTAAGTTTTCTCTGCGAAGCTTATATTCTTCACCACAGTGTTAACACTAAGTAAATAGCTACTGTGCTGTGTCTGTTGCCCAAAGAATAACAAGGAGGAAAACTCCATTAATGTCCAGAGAAGTTACAACACTTTGAAAGTTTTGAACCTGATACCAGTTGAATCTGCGGGTGAGGAGCACATGGACTCAAGACCACAGCACAGGCGTCTTCAGACAGGATAAATGTGCTGCTGCACCACCGCAAGCTTTCTGTTTGTCGGGATGCCTGAAATTCACTTCAGGTAGATGACACTTGTTTACTTTGAGAGCAAGATTTGCTGAGATTGATGTAATAAGTCCCTCTTGCCATGCAGGGCTTGCTTCCAGTTTCTCTCACTGTGTGTAGAGGACATGGAGTCACTGAACATTTTGAGGATACAGAACAGAAAGGGAAAATGCACATACCCTCTGTACAAGTCTGAGCAGACTGTAGTGTAGCCTTGTGGACATGTGTTTCTGTAGCAGTTCATTTTTTCAATGTTAGGACAAAGATACCTGACAAACATCACTTACAGATGGAAGATATCTTCTGTTCCACAGCTTGAGGGGACAGTCTATCATAGTGGGGAAGTGTGGGCTGTGGAAGTAAAAGGCAGTGGGTCACCTGGCAACCACAGTTAGGAAGCAGAGACAGAAGGCTGGGATTCAGCTCCTGTCTGCCCCTCTTATTCAGTCCAGGACCCCATTCCAATCCATGTTGCTGCCTAAAGCATGGGTTGGGGGAGGGAGTCTTTCCACTTCATTTTGACAGTCTAGAAATTTCTTTAGAACTATCCTCAGAGATTTGTTTTCTATGTGATTTTAGGTGTTGTTAATTAACTACTATGCAATGTATGACTTTCTCTGTTTGGCTCTGGCATTAACATCATAGGAATGTGTGTGTGTGTGTTTTAACTTTTTCAAGAGAAATAACCTTCTTGTGGAAGCAGACTGTGTACTTCTCTAATGAGAGGAAGAACAGGAATTAGTGGTATTTGAGAAGGGGGCTAGTAGTCAGTGGGAGGAGATGAGTTTGTGATAATATAGATGTGTGTGTGTGTGTGTGTGTGTGTGTGTGTGGTGTGTGCACGAGTGCGCACATGCATATGTGTGTGTGCTTGTGCATGTGTGTGTTTCTATGTGTGTGTGTGGTGGTGTATACCCATGTATACCACGGGGTCAACATTAGGTGTCTTCCTCAATTAATATGCATCTTATTCATTGAGAAAGTTTGTCTTACTGATCCTGGACCTGACAGATTTGGCTAGTCTCGGTGGCCAGTGAGCCCTAGGATCATACCTGCCAACACCATACCGCCATATCTGGCTTGTTACATGGTGGCTGGAAATCTAAACTCCTGTCATTATTTTTGCACAGAGATTTCTTGTTTTTATTATGCTAGGCTCCATTATTATTATTATTATTATTTACTTATAGTAGTATATCCTTGCTTCTCCACATAGAGGATAGTCATATAGATGGGATTGTTTTTCTTTATACTGGAGGTCTACAGGTAGCTTCTGAAAGTGACAAGGAAAGTACACCACAGTGGCCTACACTAGCAAGAAGGCAGGATCCATCCCATGCAGGGAGAGGTATATAAAAACTCATAGGATGAGTCAATGTCCTGGGTTTGCAGTGTGTCTGTTGCGGTTACATGGGAACTAGGGTTATTCTGTTGATGCCTGAGAGAGCCATATGGAGTTGGAGTTGTTAGAACACAGGAGATACTTATTGATGTTGAGAAAAACTCCCTCCTTTACCCAGAGATGATACCACAAGGAAGGGCAGCTGAGGCAGAAAATGAGTGAGTCTAGGGAGGACCCATCCAAGGACACAGTAAAGGTCACAGGACCAAATTAACTGGTGGCTGTGAGAATTACCATTCTATTGATTCACTGCTTTCTTCAAGAGTGACAAAAATATCTGCAAAAAGAATAGGCTTCTAAGCCGGGCGGTGGTGGCGCACGCCTTTAATCCCAGCACTTGGGAGGCAGAGGCAGGCAGATTTCTCAGTTCGAGGCCAGCCTGGTCTACAGAGTGAGTTCCAGGACAGCCAGGGCTACACAGAGAAACCCTGTCTCGAAAAACAAAAAAAACCAAACCAAACCAAACCAAACCAAAACAAAACAAAAGAATAAGCTTCTATGTGTAAACTTAAAAGTCTCACGATGGAGCTCAAGTATAGAGTGCTTGCCTGGCATATAGAGTAAATAGCTACATCAACTTGGTCTTAACAAATAATTTGAATTTCAAGAAAATTATAATTTGGAAGCGATCATATGACAAGTGAAACACAAATGTGGCTACATCTATAACGTTATTTCCTGGTAATTTTAAGGACATATCCTCAGGGAAGTTAAAGATTCTCATTGTGTGTTCCCACCTATATCCTAATTAGATATACAAAGATTTAATTAAAACCTATATATAGTTTTGCATAAGAGCTATATTAACTTTGTATATTCTATTAATATTATTGATATAGTGTGAGGCACAAAAGTGTGTACGCATATGTTAATATTAACCTATTTTAGAATAAGCCTGCCTTAGTGAATTTTACTATGAAAACCTTCCAACCACTTCAGGGGCTCTTCATAATCACTTGTCTTTATGTAAAGTAAATTAATTTCAAAATAAATCTCAAAAGAAGCCTGCCTTTAAGACGAAAATAAGAGGAGAAAGACTGCTACTCATTGAAAGCATGCTATTTGAGAGAGTACCCATAATCCCTTCTGTAAATTACCGTTCAATATTATCAAGGAAATACATACTACTTTCCAGCACACATCCAAAAACTCACTCAGAATTTCCCTTTGTTGCAACATAAAAATATTAAAAGATCATTAAGTAAGGGCATACCCCATAATATTACCTGGGTGGATTTTACATTGAATTCATGAAACTATCAGGTACAGGAGCCACTGAGTATCCTTTGATGGCAGCCTCCTTGCTGCAATGTTGTTGCGGTAATATTTAAAAATCGCCGAGTGGGCCATCTATCCCGCCAATGGTGTGGCTTTGCTTAGCTCAGGCTGCCATGTTCTGTGGCCAGAAGCCAAGCTCGCCACAGCTGGAAGTGGCCATCGGTCAGAGGCCACGAGAGACACAACTAGACCCACAAGAACCCAGTGTGGTGTCTGGCTCTGCCAATCCACCACGCTGTCCATAATGCTTAGCTAAGCCCAGACCATCCCACCATCCATGTGGTACTCGGTAGAAATGAGACTCTTAACGCTTAAATATTATCCAATATTTATATATTTGGAAATGCTCAATTAACAAGATGCTCACACAATTAGAGTTGTTACCCAATTATCTAACCTTAGATAAAATTTGTTACCCAGGACTGTTCTTGATGCATCCGTAGTTCCCCATGGCTGCTACATCTCTCCTCTCTCCTCCTTGCTCCTCCTCTTTCTCTCCTTTTCTCTCTTCGCTTCTCCCACATTAGCTCTTCCCCAATCACCATGCTTATTGCAAATAATGTAGCAGCAGCACGAAACCATCGTGCTACACAGTGTGGGAGAGATATTTGGCTTGTAAGGCACAGAGAACATCTTGACCTTGAAAGCCCAGCCATGACAGAGGCTTCTTCCTCACCATTTCCAGGGTCAGTTTTGAACATTACCATTCTGTAATATCCATCCAATTATTTGAAACATGATTCTGCATAGTAAAACCACTCCCCTGAGCAGTCTGGAAAGGGAGATTGATGTTGCCTTATTCACTGGGGGAATGCTTGGGTTACAGACCTCTGGGTGTGACCTTGTCTCCAGGTGGGAAGGTTGGTGTGGATGCCAGCCTCTGTCCATGTCCCAGGAGTGATGTATACAGACTCTTCTCCTGGCATGTTCTACAGGGCTGGACTTGGTGCAGCAGTGCCCCAAGGACTTTGCTGATGTTCCCAATGCAAGTCCTTTGATATGTGAAGTCAAATGGCTGGGGAAGCAGTTGAGGTGTAGAATGCTTGGTCAGCATGCTTGAGTCCCCAGTGTCTAACTCCAGAGCTTCAAGAAAAGGGAAAATCAATGGATGTAAGGACTGGTGTGTTCAGTGACCCCATGACCCCATGACCTGATGACCTTGTGATCCTGTGACCTCATGACCCTGTGACCAGAACTCTCTGGAATACCTGCACTCCAGGCAGCATAGTTAAGGAAGAATTGGAGAATGCCAGGGAGTCCATGATGAGAACGATAGCCAACCTGACAACTACAGCCATCTACTCAGGGTGAGGCAAGCCACTCTAAACAGCAAAATTAGAAAACATGATATCTAGGCATCACAAAAATATATGCTTTCTATCTGTAGAATCCAATTAAATTAAAATCCAGAGCAGTTTAAAATATTAAGAGATAAAAGACACAACATGCATAAGAAGCCTGTGGCACAAGAGGATTGCTCACAATAGCAATGAAGAAGGTTATGATTGCCGTCTATGTATGTTGCATTTTATCTTACTGGTACAATTACATATTTCATGTGTGTTTACTGGCTATCGTCATGCCTTCTTTGTAAATGGAACATGTGTTGCCTCTGTCAGTTGTATACTGGAAATATTTTCTTGTGTTCAAGTTACAGAAAAATATAAATCTCTGTTCATGCTGTTCAATTAATTTGCAAAACTGACCCCAAATTAATTACGGATATTGACCTTCCTAGTGAAAACCAGAATCATTCCTTCACCTTGCCTCATAAATCCTACTTACGGTAAGTGCTTCTGAATAAATCTTCGTGTCCATGCTAATGCTGGCCGCAGTAATTATACTGAGCTGAGGGAAATGAGCACAGATGAAAGTTTTCATCTTGAGACATGTAAGAGGGTAACTTCTGGGTAGAGGGTGTTCCAGCTTTGACATCGGCTCCCAGAGATGAAGAAAAGGTTCTTGGCCACTGGCTCTACTGTCCCTTCATCTTCTTCCTATTCTCCTGAGGCAAAGCCTCCCTTAGAATCCTCATTCTTAATGACCCAAGTTCTTTCATGTCTCTAGGCCAAACCTGATGTTGATGTGATATTTGACTTCTGTGAAGAAAATAATCACTGTGTAAGGTGAACTCATGTCCACCTCCCACCCATAGAGGAAATGGACCAATCAGCATCTTATTTCCCTCAGGATGGCTTCTCATTTACCAAACGCTCTGCTGGTACATTGGCACTAATCAAACATTTACGCTTTTACTTTTGTTACAAACTATGTACTTGTGAAACTTAAATTCATCAGACGTGTTTCACTGACAGACAGACTATGAGATCCATAGCTCACATGCAGAGGGGGCCTTGTTGGCTTTTTCCTTCTACAGCAAGGCCAGATGCCTCAAAACTTCCTGTCCTCCATTGTTCCACAAGGTCCTCCTAAGGACCCATCTCATTGTGACCTTATCACCTCCTGCTTCGGAATTCTACCGTGGTAATTCCAGTACCCATGAACCCTCTCTGCCAAAGAAGACTGCAATGGGCAATAGCATTTATGTGTATTAGTTCACAGTGCTAGAGGGATTGGCTGGTCTGGTCTCCATAAACCTTCTGGGTTTCACCTTGTCAAGGAACCTTCTAATTGAAACTCATGTTTGGGTAGAACATGGCAGACCAGGGAATGTTCAGGGACCATCAAGCTGGACAGCATTTCATTGTCTTTGGGATCTTCAAGGTGGATCTGAACTCTTGTTACCATGAACACCCTCACCTCTCCACATGTGCATACTCATAGAGAATGCATAGACCTTGCCAAGTTCTAAACACTTTTGGAGACATTGTGTAAGTTATTTCCCAGTTACTTAAACCCTCTCAGCCTGTCTAAATCACATTATCCTGAAATGGGACAAATCTAAGAACTGGGATTTGTATCACGTTTATTTCTAAAAAAAATTCAGAGGCATTTCCACCCACATGGTGAAAGAACCTCTGTGGCTGTTATAGCCTTTCAGTAAAGAAAGTCTATCTTTAAGCAAAACAAATATGCATCATCTCCAGGCTGAGAGGCTGGAGGACTGGCTTGTTTCTAGTCCTGTTCTCTAGCCTCCAGGGTTAAGGTGGAATTAAGTTGTTCCATCAGTCTTGCTGCCTGAGGGGCTTCAGAGCTGTTGGCCCGAAAGATGGGTCCTTCCCATGGCTAGTCACTGTATCTCTATCAGCACTGACATTTCAGCTGCTTCATGCTTGGAATAAGAAAGCTTCTTCAGGCATCGTACCATTCTTTCTTTCCATCTTTCCATTTGAAGGTAAAACGTACAGTGTGAGGAAAAATTACAAGTAGTGTGCACAGCACAAAATATTTTGTTTCAAGATAGAAAACGGAGGCAGAGTGTAAGAAGTGATAAAACCTGAGGATGCTACAATCGCTGTGCGACCTATTTGATGTTCCTTGACTTTTCTGAGCCTCTGGTTTCACACGTGAGGAGAATACGCCACGAATCAGGAAGCAGGAGCCAGATGATTAAATCATGAAAGCTGCGAAGCTCCTATCCCGTTGAAGCAACGTCGTGCATGTGCAGTGTAAGAAACAATCAACCCTGGCTAGAGCTCAGGCTAGCTGCTTCCAACTCTTCTGAAGAGTAGGGTGGAGAAAATAGAAGATAGCAAAAGGAGTGGCTGAAAGAGAGAAGAGGCAGGCCTTGCAGCAGAGTGAAGAGAGCCTGTGGGAGGAGGCTAGCAGAGAGGAAGACAGAGAGGAGATAAGGATGCCAAGACGTCGGAATGAACAAAAGAGGAGCCTTTCTGCCCCGGCTTTCCAGGACGTAGGATTGTTGCTTACAGCCAGCACCAGATCCATGAGGTTTATAGGATTCTATTCCCACAGCTCCAATGGGATGAAGCGGGAGGCCGTGTGTATACAAACCTTCTGTCTTTTCTGGCATACAGGATGCAGGCCCAGAGAGAGCTGGACTGAGCCTGCCTCCTGGCCTTCTTTAAGGGGTTGTTTCCCATTGGGTAGAGAAAGGCAGAGCCAAGGAGGGAGAAGAAGACAGGACTTTGAAACTGCCGGTTTCCCTGTTGGAGGAGTGTTAAGGACTTAGTTTCTTCCTCATTAAACTTTTAGGAGGATTTCAAGATTAACATCACAAACAACGTCCAAATGGCGGCCCATGCAGCTTCCCGAAGTTGTTGGCTGCGTGGGGTTTGCTCAGTGCTGCCTTTGAACAAACATTCCCACTTTAACAGGTTCTGAACCTGTATGGATGCCAGCACTTTCCTGCAACCACAGAGTTTAAACACTGAAATTTCCTCCCCCCTCCCCTCCCCCTCCCCCGCCCCCCCCGCTGCGGCCGGCGGGGGGGCCGGGGGC